>NW_010401880.1:0-254 GCF_000710305.1 Buceros rhinoceros silvestris
GCAGCGGCAGGCAGCTGTCACTCACCCACGCGGTGGGAAACGGGGCCATGCACGTCCCAGTTCTCCCCCAGTTCACCCTTAGCACCCTGCGCTGTCAGGCACAGCCAGCGGTTGTACTTAGTGGTCTCTCTCTGTCTCAGTGTGAAGCCAACAGAAAACACATAAAGTTAATGGATTAGGAGATCTGAGTCCTGTAAAAGCAGCAAAGTTTTGGGAAAGTGCTGAGATCCAGAGCACGACTGGCTGGGGGGGGG
>NW_010401880.1:377-4058 GCF_000710305.1 Buceros rhinoceros silvestris
CTGCCAGCTCCCGGGCAGTTGTGGTGTTCGGCAACAGCCAGTTTTGGTGCTGGGTTTAAATTTTGTAGCTCTGTCTGGAAAGAGCCTGTGGTATTACAAAGGCGACTGAGTAGTAATTCTTCCACAGAAGCGCAAATGATTTTACCACTACCAGGGGAATGGTTTTTATTGACCATTTTGTCCAAAGACCAGAGTGAAAGTTGATACCATCTGATTGAGTCCCCGGTTTATGGCCCATGGGAAATGATCTAACAACCAGTTCCCCTGAAGCCCCACAAAGACAATTCCAGAAGTGCATTAGCAACAACACTCTGTGATTCATCAGATGCTCCAGGGTGTCCCGGCAACACTGTGTGGAGCCCAGATCTCCTGGCTGTCATCTGCTTTATACAAAGCAAAACAAAGCCCTTTATGCAGCCAGGGAACAGATACATTATGAGCAGCAATGGGAAAAGCCTTTCCAAGCTGTTTGCCAATATGCTTCAGTCCTTCTCTGGACTACTCACCTCTGCTTTAACATTAGTATGAGCAAAACACGAGTGCCCATGGATTCTCCCTGATTTTTTTTTGTCCCATTCTGAGCTCCAGCCTTGATACTTTCACTTCTGAACACTTTACAGTTCAACTGTACTTTTCAGTGTCTGGAGATAAGTCCCTGTAGTCCTGCCTGGCATGATCAGGTAGCCTGGGCCTCAGAGAGGAAGAGGTAGTTGCTAGGAAAAGTCATCTTAGCTCCGGTGATGTCAGCGCACAGCGGGGCAGAACTTGAGCAAGTCAGTGAATGTGATGTGAACGCTGTGCCCAGCACTGATGGTTCACATCTTTCGCAATACTTGGAGCTGGTGGCAATTGAGACTATGATGCCTGTCATGACCCAGCTGCTGGGATGGAGGAACTGAAATATTTTGCCAAGGGAAGAAAAGCTTGTTTTCTAGGTTGCTGGTTTGTTGGTTTTTTTTCATTTTAAAAGGCAAATGAAGGTGTTGGTCCTATTACACTTATCCATTCATTGGCAAGGGCTGAAACATTAGCAATAACTTGACCGTCTTTCTGATCTTTGCACAGGGATGACATTATTCACTTGAGTAGTTTTGCCTTTGGGAGAAAAGGGTAAGGGGTGACACGGTGGTTTGCTTCAAGCCTGGATTTCATTAAACTCGAGCTGTTACAGTTTTGTTCCAGATCAGGCAGCAATTGATCCAGGCATTGGACTTTCTTATGAAAACTATTTATAGGAAACTAAGAGAGCAGGATGTTTCTTTACGGGTTTATTTTACAAGGCAGAGTGATGGCTGAAAGCCCTTTGCCGGTGTGAGAGGAGACATCATTCTTTGCAGCACCATCAGCTGGTAGGCAAAGAATGAAATTTTGTCTCTATCTAGCTAAAAACAAAACAGAAGTGGCAACACAGATGGTTACACATAACACAACCCATCAATTCCAGGGGACTAAGCCTATTCACACCGACTGTGTAGCTGACCCTGACTCTTAACTGAGGAGCTCTTGACTTACATAATGTGAAGTACAGTGGGATTTCAGCTCTTCCATCACATTGAAGAAGAGGAAAAATGATCATGGCTTGATTCACAGGAGTGACATTTTGTCAAAAGAAGCCACCACTAGCTTGTGGGATCAGACATTCTTAACCATCAGACTGAAAAGGGAGTGGGGAGGTGGTGAGCTCTGGCTTACAAACAAACCTTCATTTCAGCTGCAGCCCCAACATGCCTGGCCCTTCCAGCAATTATTCTGGCTCTCGGCCATCAGTCCTGGGAAGAAGCTTCCTTTGGGGGGGTGCAGTTTTATGCTGCAAGCCTTAGAAATATAGGTAGCTCAGGCTAATTGCCCCTGCGTGTAGTCAAGAAAGCATACATGTATCTCTGTATATGGGGGGAGGAGGGGATTTACTAATACAGAAGAGCTCAGGATGTTAAAAAATGGACTTGTGACTTTGGATTTAAAAATGAGATGTCCTTCAGGAGAGTACAGCTATATCTCCTACAGCTTTGAGAAGAGGAGCAAGAGGACTGATATTCCAGGCTAATACTCTGAGTACCTCAGAGCAGCATTGCCATATGAGAACCTAAACAAGTCTGTGAAGGATTTGGGGATGCTGTCTACCCAGGTCAACAAGGGGCTGCTGGGGTAGTCTGGCAGAACACATGCTTCAGTTTGCATCATGCCACAAACTGAACCCAAGTCTCACGTAAGGGATGATTTGGGCTCTCCCAACTCACCATTTAATCTCCCAGGAGTTTGTCTTGCTAAATACTGAGTTGAACTACCTTACCCAGGGACAAGGGTGCAGTATCAGGAGAAAGCTCCTGCAAACCAAGTCAAGCTGATGACTTAGGTTCCCTTGCCAGTGCATTTCCCTCAAGAAGTGATGAAAGTTGTTCAAGGAAGTTTTTGTGTTCTTTTGGGATATCTCAATTAATTCACACCCAGGCTACTTCATCCTTTTTTTTTCTTTGTTAAGCAGCCATTGTACTATCCTCAGCACAGGGAGGCAAAAGAACAAAGAGCAGCAGGCAGTGAGAATGTGACACCATCTCTTCCCATGCAGCTCTGTTGCTGCGGCTGGGCCGGCTGGATGTTATTTTAGTGGCTGTGCATCCCACCCATGCGTTTCTGTGGGCCCAGAAGCTGCGCTGCTGTGACGCCTTCTGAGCTCCAAGCTTATTCATGTTCAGGAATGGGAGGGTCAGGGCCATTGACACACACCAGCATCCTGCTGCCTATTATTTCCTGCCCGTGCTGGCGTCGCACCAAGCCCTAACATGACAGGTGGATGGAGTTCACAAGGAAATAATGTCATGGGCCAGTTTTCCAGGAAAGCTGTTAACTCTATTCACAAACTCAGGCCTTCAGATTGAAGGGGAGTGTGGCTGAGAAGAGGTGGTGAAGGGCTGCTCTGGTGTTAAATTTACTTTTTTTTTTAATAGATTATTCACTGACGTCTCTTGCGGCAGTACAGAAATCTTTACCTCTCTACAGTGCGTACCTCCTCAAGAGCAGGCTGGGGCTGAATGCCTTACACAGGGGGTGCTGCCTCTGAAGTCCCAGCTGGCCTTTTGATTTTAGTCAGATCGCTGTAGATGGTAAGAAATTAAACTTCTGCCTTTTGCTGAGCTAAAGGTTCCTGGGAAACAGAAAAGGAGAAGAAATATGACATGAGATCAAAGACTGATGTTAACCTGGGGACTTCAGGTATTTTATAAGAAACTGAGGATACAGCCAAGGACATATCAGAAACAAGACTTGCACATCTTTAAAAGTCCCTGTCTTTCAACAAGGCACTTGTGCAAAGCTCTACTATCCCTCCATGACTTGATGCCGTGTCCAACATTTGCTGTTGTATGTTCTTCTCTTTAGTTCCTCTTTTCCTCTCTGTTTTTGAAGTTTAATACTTCTTTGCTCTTAGTCTAGAAACTACGGAATTGTTAAGAAGTGAAAGCAATCCATCCAAAAAAAAGGGATTTTCAAAAATGCCATGTTTGCCACAAATGCAAATCTTTGGACGCAGGAGTAAGGACAATAGGATTCCAACTGGCTGCTCTCAAGAGGAAGGATTAGGTCCTCTGTCATGTTAATAGTGACATCAACAACCTGAATGAAAGCCAAAAATTCAAGTTGATTCTGCAGTTTGCGACCATTGTTCTCCCATGCGGTTAAGCCTGT
>NW_010401880.1:4147-14503 GCF_000710305.1 Buceros rhinoceros silvestris
TCAGCCTGTAAGATTTAGTCTACACACACGGTTTGTATCATTTTTCACATCGTACAGTGCAGTTCTGCTATGTTAGTGCACTTCTATGTATAAAAGCCCCTTGTAATTGGATTTATACTGATAACTATAAGGTTTATACTGATGTAGCAAAAATGTCCTACAATCTAAAGGCATCAAAGGTATTGGAAATATATATGCAAAATGATGGCTAACAATATTGTTCTGCTCTTCTCATTTTGGAGTCCATTGTAAAAAAAAAAAGATCAGGCAAAATCTGCTAATAATATGCAACAACCTCCATCTCAGATACTAAAGGAGTGGTAGCGCCAGACTTTGATTTTGGATAAGCAAAGCTGAGGCAAGAACATGGGATATTCGCTCCTGGCCTGACCCTTCTGGATCCTGATGAGACTCTCAGGCCTTTCTTTGTTCCATTCCCTGAGCCTGGTTCCTGTTCTGCAGAGCTGCAGTAATACCATACACTCGTTGTTCGGTAACAGGAGCTCTCCCGAGTGTCCAAGGCAGAGAAACTTAATTCTTGACACAAGTCCACGAAACTAACCTTTCTCTTTCTCTTTTTCTTTTTTTTTTTTAGAACCTGGCAAATTATGGTATTAGAACCACAGTCACGTACAAATATGACATGTTAAGTGACTGGGGAATCATAAACTGGGCGTTTTGACTTGAACAAATACTATGCATTGTCATACCAAACTGATTATTATTTTAAAATACTGTCCCAGGCTATAACTGGCTTTGTGTACAATAGCAATACAGGGTGTAGTTACAGACACAATTTCCTGTGCTTAGGTTTTGAAATTATTATTTAAGATCCCCGTAACATTTGCCTGGTGCACCAGCGCAATTCCCCTATTAGATAATTTTCTATCCTTGTGAGGACAATTTTGCTTGCGCAAAACTGCCAGAGTTTTCAGGAAGGGAGAGACAAGCAACTGTGGCAATAAAATTTGCATCAGCTCCCACCCAACCTCTCCCAGAACCGAAATACCATTTTGTCACATTCATTTTCACACCAGAAGGGAAGGTGTTTCTGAACTGGAACGTCATTGTGATCTCCACAGGGTTGCATCCTCCAGGCTGACTTCTGCCTCTCAGGTTTCCATCAGAAACACCAAATAGCAATTGTGGAGTTCCAATGGCTTTGTACCAAAGACTTGCACGGCCCAGCATCCGGACGTGAAACCCCGAATCAATCCAGATTAGCTCATGGAGCTCAAAAGCTGAAGCGGAAATATTGCTGTTTGTAGCTGACCGTTTTGAGGGGCTGACCTTTGTAAAAGCATTGTAAATGTGTCCTTGTGAAAAACATTTCAGATCTAACAATATCACCAGCTTCTGGAGAAATGAAGGTGCTAAGCCTGCCACACTGCTCACATAGCACCTCTCCCAGAGCGATTGGTTTTTATGGGCTAAAAAGGCTGCATGGTTCCTGTGATGGAACCAGGACAAGGGATGCAAGAAGGGAAAGGAGAGTAATGAAAAGGTCTGTAATATGTAGATTTGCAGGAATTAAAACCACAGACACTCTTTGTGTTGGATGTCATTACTGGTAACTCAGAAAAGATGCTACTACTTCAGATTGTCACAAAATCAATGTACGCAAAATGTGGCGGAGAAATCGGTGCCAGTTTCTAAAGCCATGTGACAAATCAGTGATGAAACAATTCAGCACGTGAACATCTTCAGCATGCGAACAGCGTGAGGTCTGACTGACCTGTTCACAACCTCTGCCTTGCTCCTGCAGGACACCAGCACCAGGTGCTGGGATTCTTCCCATAAAGTTACTATTTTGCTTCTCAGAATAAAGGACAAACCACAGTGAATCCCTGCACAGACTTTCGCTCACTGCTTGAAACGAAGATGCTTGTGCATATCCCTTGTCTCCCCAGGATACAGCTGACAATGCTGAGCTCAGACGTGTCCACTAAGGCAGCCCCATATTACCCGGAGGCCTCTCGCCCTGACGTTAGCTGGCAGTATGGGACACCACGACGTATCTGAAGCTTTGCAGTGCTAGGGGAGCACACCAGCGGTCACTGCTTACGTGCTGCTTAATGCCTGGATGTCCCACAATCAGCAAGCAGAGGGTGGTGCAGGCACTCTGCTGTGTCCTCATATAAGCAGCACAAATATAAAGGAGAGCAGAGAGAAAGGAAAGGAAATCTCTAGTAGTAGACTCTTACTCTCTCCTATTTACCCTTCCTGAAAAAATTGCTCCCCGAACCCCACCATCTGTGCTATACTGACTTGGCCTTTTCTTTTGACTTGGAGCAGAGCCTCACCTTGCACCTCTGCTTTCCTCCCACGCACCGCACACGAGCTCGCCTGTATCTCCACAATGGCGAAGGGAGGACCCACACACAGAAAACTTCTGCAGAGGGCAACAGGCTGCTTCTGCCCCGGGCCCAGCCTGGGAGTCAGGGGGCTGAGCTGCTACACGCATGTGGTGGAAATCACTGCATCTCTACAGCCCCTGCAATTCTCTCCTTGGCAGCCCACAAGATTCCACTGAGGAAAAAGAAATGGGGAGGGGGAAGAAGAAATCAGAAAAACTATTGTGTCCCCAGGGGAAAAAAGTAAACAGCCCTATTTAGCTTATCCAGCTTTGCTAATGTCAATCACTTTTCTCATTTTAAACAGGAAAGACACCACTTTAGTCCACCTGTTCCATTATTTATCATGCTATGCATTTCCCACGAATTGTCGCTCATGCAAAACCTGTGCATCGTAAGGGGACACCCTAATATTTTTAATGACCTTAAGCAAAGTGATTGACATTAGACACCGGTGTCAGATGTTCTGGTGACGCAACATGTTCTCCTAGCAGCAGGAAAGCTTCCTGCCGTGATTAAGTTGGGGCTATGGAAGTGCTAAAATGTGTTGTCAGCTTTCCTCTGATGCAAGTGATTTTATTATAGCGTCTGGTAACCACGGAGTGTGGCAACGCAAATACTGACTCCAAACATGCCCTCCCATACATACAGCTTGCTCTATTTAAAACATGAAGCGCACTTTGCAAATCGGGGGATAAGTTATGGACGAAACAAGTTTAAACCACAGAGGGCAGAGGAACAGGCGTCACCTCAGGCTGAATGCCTGGGTGATTCCAGCAGCAGGCGAAGCGCAGGGCTGCGGGATGCCCTGCAGAAGGCTGTCCCCCGTGGCACCTGTTTGGCAGGTGTGTCTGCAGCGGCATCGCCACAGCCAGCATGGATGCCAGAGGAGAGCAAAGATGGGGCACGCTAGCACATGCCTCGTTTGCTGTAGTGGAAAGCAAAACCTCATATCCAGCCCTTCTGAGTGTGGAGAAAGTAAGGGAAAAAAAAATCCAAACTTCAGAGAGAGAGATGGAAAGAGGGAGGAGAACTCCATGCAGCCCGTCTGCCTTCTGATACCCAGACACACGCTGGGGTGGAAGTCTGTGACTTGGCTCAGCACCATTTGTCCTTCATCATATAGATGAAGAAATTATGTTCTGGTTTGCTTCAATTTGGGACCAGTCCCTCAACTACTCATTACCTGAGAAAAGCTGGAGGAACTCTAGAATACAAGAGTTACAGAATCAAACACCTCAGACACACACAGAGGACACATGGCACCTGCTTTTCATAAAGATTCGTAATCCCAAAGCTGATTCAGCGAACACCTACTACACAGATGGCTTTGCTGCCGCAAGTCATTACTAACCGTTGTGTCTAAAACTGACTATTCCAGTGAGCGTCTGCAGAACTGACAGTTACAATTCTTCCGTAACGGTGTTAACCAAGCTGCAAGGATGGGCTGTCAGACCAAAATCCACAGTCTACAGAGATTCTTGGAAGAGATCAGCAGTACATATGTTCACAGTTACTGTCACACAAGTTGTTCTATACAAACAGAATCATAAAGCAGTCAAAGTTGAAGATACAAGCTATCTTGAGAGCAATAAAAAAAACTTTCTAAAGGTCTAGCAGCACTGAATATTATTTTAATGAAATTTACTTTTTAATTTTATAGCAAAATAATCAAAAGTGCTAAACCTTACCGCTTTAATTTACAAAAAAAAAGTCTCATGTTTTAAGCTAAAATCATACCTCGTTATTTAGGTTAGACAATATAATTACACATTTCTACCTATTTCTATTCAATAGCAAAACAAAATTAATATTAGTTGGTTTAAAAAAGGGGGAAAGTACCACAGATATTGGGAGGGGAAAGTTACACAAAATATAAGAATCAGCTTATTGAGCAATCTGCAGTGAGTTTGGTTGTTATTGCTTCTTTGTTTTGAGCTACAATTTCAGTCACAATCTCGCTGTAAGCTTGTAGTCACTTCAAAGGCTATGACTTCTCCCTTGGTCAAATGTCACAGTGTGTATTTTAAGGAGATCTCTGGCATTTCAAGTCAGTTCAAATTATTTTTTTACTTCTCACAGGTTCCCTTTCCAACATGATCAGCATGTTGGGGAACGCAGTTACAACGATTGCAGTTAAGACGACACTGTTTTCTGTGAAGGAAAAGAGTATTTTCCTCTGTCTTGGAAAGAATCACTACCAAGTCTGCAGTAAGAAAAATACTAAGAGCGCTTGCAGAGTTTTTAAGAGTATTTGTTAATCCATTCCATTTTCGTTTCAGTTCATTTCCAAAGTTAAATTAAAATCTGCAATCTCTCCTACTGATAAATAGTCAAGTTGACTTAGAAAGGTCCTGTCTTCTCTCCAGCCTTCTCCGGGCTGTCTTTAACCAAACAAGGTTCGCTGATTTGCCACAAGTGCTGTCTGGCTCTCCCGTCTCTTTGCTTTCTTTCTTTGCTGCCTGATTTTCCAGCACACTGCACTAGAAGCCAGCAAAAGGAGTCCTGATGACAAGAGGACTAATCCAAACACCGAGATGATTGATCCGTGGGAGTTGAAGCTGTACGCCACGGCAGTAACCACAATGCCAGCTATGAGGATAACCACCCCAAAGGGAATGGTACAGCGGTAACAGGAGAGCTCTGCTCCCCCTGTTGCTGCAGTCAGCTGGCACTCACTGACAAGAGGGATGGTGGTTATCACACAGTCATTGTTATTAGTCTTCTCCATGGTTACAGCATCGGGATGCTTTGGAGCGCCCGGGATCTCTTTAATAGGTTCGTTCGTCATCTTGATTGCCTTGACTTCGTCAGTTCTTAGGCTAGAGCAGGCTCTGCTGAGCACACATCGCGCTGTGGAGAGAAGAGCATGAGTTCAACTAAGAAGCATTACCATTATGTGAGAAATGGGTGACGCAGAAGTGTCTCACTCGGGATCTCAAACAAGCAGACACTGCCCCTGCAAGATTTCTGCACAAGCTTAATTGTACCACTACTGACTGTGGAGGGTCTGAACCAATTCTTGTGGTAGTCATCAGTGTCTGCATAACTGCTAGAAAGAACAGAGTCACAGACCAAAACAGACACCAACCGTAAAGTGGTGGGGGCCAAACTGCACTTTAAGTTACATCTTAAAGTTAGTATTTCTGGATGTAATTTAGATTTCAACAGCCTTACATCTTCTGACGAGGAAATGGACTTCACAGGCTGTTTTGGTTAAAATTTCTCCTCTTGCTCATACACTTTTTCACACTGTTTCTTTAGATACACACCTATACACACACACTGCACAGATATGCTCCAGTGCACATCACCATAACATGGGCAAGAACCAGCCCAGCAAAAACCAGGACTGAACAGTGAACCCTTTCTCAACCCAAGTGCCTACTTAGCAAAAAAACTCAAATGGTCATGACTAGGTATGGATGTGGGGAACAGTTCCCTGCAGTCAGCAAACTCCAGCTAAAAGCTGGTGAACCTACCGTTATAGCAACATCAATGTCAGACTGTTGGCTTGCTGTTTAAATGGGCTTAATGCAAAAGTGATGGGTCCCTTGTAAGTCCACAAGCCTCATCCATGTTACTGTTGGGAAGGAGATTTACAGTGGTGTTCACTCATCTTAGTCACAGGAGGTTGCTTTCTTCCTGTCTCCATACTGTATTCACACTCTCAGTCCTACAGACCACACACACACTTTGATTGTATCTACACGAGTGAGGCAAAATAGCTTTTGGATCCGTGGAACCCAGCGCCTCACTGGAGTCCACCTGATCAGGGCGAGACCAGCCCATGGCTTTCTACCACTACAGGCTGCCATGACAGACCGTGGCCATCTCACTGGGACTCTGGTGGCATGGGGCCGCCCTGGAGTCTGCAATGTCCTTCTGAAAACGCTGAGGCCACCATGGCTGTGCTGCCCTGGACCAGGCTGTGTGCTCAGTGCAGCCCATCGCACACCACAGAGACTGGGACGCTGGGGAGCCACCAGGTTTCCCAGTTGTGAGCAGCTCACAGGACTCCTCTACCACTCCCTGGCGTGGGCCGTGTAGCTTTTGCTCTTAGGAGCAGCATGATATGCAGCTCAGAGAACAAGGAAGAGCGATGGCAATGCAGTAATGCTTTTATCACTTGTATCACCTTCACATCTGTGACTAGGAAGTTAATTGCCAGATACTTGTATTCTCCTTTTCCTTTCCCACCACTCCCAGCCTTGTTGCTAAGATATATTCGTCCATTGTGGAGAGCCCTTGGTAGAGCGTTGGCAATGCAGTAATGCTTTTATCACTTTTATCACCTTCACATCTGTGACTAGGAAGTTAATTGCCAGATACTTGTATTCTCCTTTTCCTTTCCCACCACTCCCAGCCTTGTTGCTAAGATATATTCGTCCATTGTGGAGAGCCCTTGGTTTTGTACTCAGTACCTCATCTAACGGACCATGTGTTTTGCAAGAGAGAGGATCTCTCTATTTTTAATCACACACACAAACAGGCTATATTCTGTACCTAGTCAGAGAGTCTGCATCCGAGTTTCCTTGAACCCTGATGAGAGAAGGGAAGTTGAGATCTGGTTTGACAAAGTTTTTGTTCTGCTGCTCTAAGGAAGAGTGTTCAGCTCAATGCTGAGCATGGCTGTCTTCAGGGCCCAGTCCTGCAAGGGGCTCAACCCTTCCCTGCCTAACAACAACGCCGAGCACAACACAACCGAGCGTACACTGAGCACACACACTGACAACGCAAGAGGCAGTGGGCACAATCTGGAACACAGGAGGTCCTGTCTGAGCAGCGGGAAACACTTTTTTTACTGTGAGGGTGACTGAGCACTAGAACAGGCTGCCCAGGGAGGTTTTGGAGTCTCCATCCTTGGAGGTATCCAAAAGCTACCTGGACAAGCCTAGCAGACTTCTCTAGGTGACCTTGCTTGATTGGGCTCATAATAAACACGATTATTCTGAAAAACTGTAACATTCAGTCAAAGCATATTTATTCCTGTCTCTAGAGTCCTTGTCCCTCTGCTTCAGATACATCCCCAATGAGCATTAAATCTCTTAGATGACTTGTCTAGAGATTTATGAAGAAAGAAGGTATATTTATACAGTCAAAACTACCATGAATTTTTTAAAAAATCTTCTAAACTACCAAAACTAAGTCAATGGCAAAATATCTGTTGACCTCTGAGGAGCACGGCTGTTACAGGCATTCACATAAAACAAATAAACAAAACTCTGTTGAAATACTGTAAGTTAAATAAACAACAGAACCTATGTAAAGTGTGAGTAAAGGTATTCAGCCCTAGAAAATAGGGCACTAAATCCTCATTGCCAGCAAAGTCACTTCTGACTTACGCCAACAGGTGACTTGGTTCAAGTTTCAGGGTAAGAAATTTAGGCAAAGATACCCAGCAACACCAGCATCCTCTCCCTAATCATAGCAGAAGTACTGTCTTAAGGAGCTACTTTGACCTGGAGGAAGAATGTTTCACCCACTAACTGTAAGCTGCGATTTACTGAAAAGAGATGAACTCTATCAGCATGCACACCTACCAGTTCCATGTGAAATCCATCAGAACAAATCCCTTGGCCCAGGAAGCAGAGGAAAACTGCTTAAGATGTCTTGTACGTCAGTTCAAGGCAGAATCATGCAGCAGTAAGAGCTGCTCCAGTCTTTGAAGTGTCAGTTTGCTGAATGTGGAATCAAAGATGACAATATTCTAGCATGGAAAAAGAAAAATTGTTGTATATATATCAGCTTCTTAAGAACAAAACTCCTGCAAGGAAAAGCTCCCGCTCTATGCTGACTCCTGCTCCTAACCTAACCGCAGCAGGAGATGTTCTCCCTCTGGCTCTCCTAGTGGCTTCTGCCTCTTTTCTTGGCAACAGCCACCCATTTCTGGCCCTATGTAACATTTTCCTTTGATGATGTGACGTCTCAGTGATGAGTGTCATAACCCAGGCAAGTCCCCCGAAAGAGCCAGGAAGGAAAAGGGAAGGCACATGAATTTCTGTAGTTAAAAATCTCGTTTAACTTTGTTTCTATTGCTCGCTTCACCTATGTGAATCACGACTCAGAATACTGAGGGGTTTGTCTCTTCTCTTCCAGTTTCTTTGAGCAAATCACTTCACCTCCCTGTGCTTGGTTTTTCTATCTATAAACTGATATGATTCCCACAAAAAATCCGTTTTAAATCTATTCTACTACAACAAAATCTAAGTAATATAATCCCCAAAACTCCTCTCTGGAAAAAAAAAAAGACAAAAAGAGTCCACGAACTTACTGTAATAAATATAAGTCCATTATATTTACTATTATGCATTTCTGTTATTGGATTTTTTTAAACGCAAGATTCGTAACTCGAACGGGGACAAGGCAGAATGTGGAGCAGAGCAGCGTGACAGCTCTGCAGGTCATCAACTGCAGAAACAGCTGTGAAATCACCAAGCAGCTGGGTTAAACGTAGGAAGCAGCAGAGATTTATGTTGCTAATCTTATTCAGCATTCCCTTTCTATATGTGCATGATCGTGGAAGATCGTTTTGACACTGAAGCAGGAGTCCTAAGTAGGGATGAGAACAAGTTCATAAGATTAAGTTGGTGTAACGATAAAGTTTAAGGGCTTTTTCTGTTTTGTTATTTAGTTCATTATAATGTTTCACAAACACAAACACTGGCAGGCACAAACTGCTGCTGTTCTTCTCGAGATGATCCCTGGAATAACCCTGTGACACAGCTAAAGTATATTTAGCCAATTATTGAAGTCTCCTTGCTCATCTCCTTGACGATATTCTTGTGCACAAAAACTAACAATCAACTTAACTTTTCAGAAAGTTTGGAGGGAAAGGCAGAAACCCCCACACTTGAGATAAATAATCTAGATTACATTCAGGGAGAAGCAGTCCTCTGAAATTATCCCGCAGTCAGCTTCCACTCATATGACAGGAATGGTTCCGTTTGTTTGAAATGCTCTTCCTAGTGCAATTGTGCCCCCTGAGACGCTCTGCCAGCATCAATCATTTGAAAGATTAATGGCTCTGTCAGTAATTTCTTTGTAGTTGTACTTGACTACATACAGTTTAGGTAATTTTTTAAATGACTGTCTTGATCAGAAAACCTGACTGATAGAGCAACTTCTCATAGGCAGGATTTCTTCCCTCCTCCTTCTCTCCCTCACCACAAAGCTGAGAAGCAGAAACACATGAAATCTATACATTTAAGCTGCCAATTTTAACTCTGAATGATTTCAATGTGGTGCTCTCTCAGGCGGCTTCCCTCATTCTGAACATCTCTGTGCAAGTGCGAAGAGCTGGGATTTCTCAGGCACTAGAATCCCTTCCCCTTTTTTGCATTCTACTCAGAACCAGAGGGACATGTTAAGTTTTCTGCCTTCAGGCTCCGGACCTGATTCTCTGTACTTTGCTTAATATTTCAGACACTCTTTTTTGCATATGTAAAATTCCAATAAATCCTAATGCTCCTGCTCCACACTTGGCTTTGCATTAAAGTGACTATGGAAAGCCGCATAAGGAGTCCTTCTGTTCTGAAGCAGAGCCAGAGTTCATTGGGAATGTAACGGGCTACAGTAATCCTGAACACAATCCCGCAGCTCCTCCCCGTGTGAACGTTCCTGGAAATACAGAACTAGAATTTGTACTTACGAGACTCCAGGATCAGGCCCTAAACTACAAGGGTAGAAGAACACACTACACCCGTCCCAACTGCCTGAGCCGCGGGATGCCGGGGAGTCTCCACCACCAAGGGTTTAGGTAACACAACCACCAGATTGAAACCCTCACACCTTCTGCGTTTCCCAGACGTAGCTGGAGGGCAGGATGGGAGCCATCCTAACCTCTCCATAAACACTGTTACACGCGAATCGCAAAACTTTCAAACGCGTCTGTAAAACTCCACACACCCCCTGGGTAGACCAGTGCGCGTCCCCCGGGGTAGACCAGTGCGTGTCACGACTATCCTCGAACACCTCTACAATCGAAAAGAGCTGCGAACAG
>NW_010401881.1:0-6422 GCF_000710305.1 Buceros rhinoceros silvestris
TCCGTCAGGACACGGCGCGCCGCGGTTCAGGATTTAACCATCCGAGCAATGTTCCCCACCGATCTTGAAACCGGGAAGCAAATGGTGATCAAAGCGGAGCTCGGTAATGAACAAACGCCTCCTCCCCGAAATCGCAGCATCCTACCTGGCACGGCAGGAGAGCAGGGCCCCACGGTCACCCTTGAACATCCCACTAGTGAGCGTGGATTGCACTCGTCTTGTAGGTCCCCGTGTCCAATGCGCAGCCTTAGGGACAGTCTGAGAGGAAAGAGCATCAACGTGCCTGTGGGAAAAGGTCGTAACTTAGGCCCGAGGTGCACAGCGAGCCGGTTCAGTGGAAGGAAAAGCAGGGAATAAGCTCAACGCAGCTTGTACTCGTGGTGGAGACTGGGGGGTGATGGGAAGCCTTTGGAGAGAAGAGACCTGGATGAAGCTGAAAGCCGTGACATGCAGTGGAAGGGGAGGTGACGTATTCTGAAGTGTTGAGAGAATGTGGTTTTAACTCATTGCAAGGTGGGAGGAATCTACCCATGTGGTTAACGAATAGCCGTAACACTACATAGACAACACTACATAGACTACACAACACATAAGGTTGATGCTGAAGACCTTGTTACGGAGTATCAGAGAGGGCTGCACTGCTTCTAATCCTCAAGAGATTGGAAATGGCTTTTTATTGTGACTTGGGGGGAGGATAAGGAGCAGCAGGAAGTTTGTAGTTTTTTTAGGAGCCCTCCAGAGCTGCAAGACCAGTGCCCAAGTTCTCGGTGCAGAGAGGGTTATGCTGTGGATGGCTTTACTGACACCTGGACACAGAGCGTGGTCAGTCCATGGGGATGGCCCTGCCAAAAGTAGGGGCGTGAAGAGAGCCTTGTGCATCAACTGCAGGGGCATCACTGGGAGGATGAGAAAGGAGATGAGTCCTGACAGAGAAAGGGTGCTAGGAGAGGGAAGGGTGATGTGCCCTCGCTTTTGATAAGTGGCTCAACAGGGTGGGAAGTGGTGGCAGAGCAGGACAGTGGAGGAGGGAGTCAAAAACATGCAGGGTGGGTTGGGGAGGAGGGCCGGGGTTTCACTTTTCATTGCTGCTGTCGACTCACGCTGTAGCCATTAGGACGAAGATACTGGTTTTGTGTGGAAGTATTCTCCTAAATCTTCATCAAATGGCTCCAAAGACGGTATCAGGTCTAATTCCCAAATGCAGCAGGGCTGCAGCGGACCTTGTGGCAGCTCCCCTCTCCTCGTGCTAAACAGCACTTAAAATTGTCTCTGGTTCCGTGGAGTTTGCACCACAGGCTCCTCCGAGCTGTGGCAAGTGACGTGTTTGTTTTTGTGATGCCTGGTCTGTGCAGGTTGACTCTGTACCCACCACACATTAGAACCAGTGTGATGCTATGGGAAGAGCATCTGCTGTCCTTTGGTTACCTCTGTGTGGGAAGTTTGAGGATCATTTTAATGCAGTTGACTGTTACTGGAACAAAAGCAAGAAAGTTGCAAGAAATCTGTTCCAGGTGATTGTCGAGAGCTGGATGGGAGGTGCTCCTGGCAGTGTTTGCGATGTACCTGCTCCTCTTCTCTGGTCTGTACGTGAAGCTACTGTGTAGCAGCAGCCCTATGGAAATCCAGACAGACAGAAGATCCCCTGCTTCAGGTGGCTTTGGCTTTCTGCAGCACCTGGCTCTTCCCTCTGCCCTTGTAAGAGGAAAACTGTCCTGTCAACAGCCTCGGCTGCTGCCTGTCACTCCTGGTTCTGCTGTCGTCCCACACATGCACCCGCTGCCTTGCTGTGGAAGGGAGAGAGCATTCGGCATCTGATCAGTCGTAACCGGTAAGGCGGTGGAGAGAAGCCTAGCTGGGGTGGGGGGGAACCAAACTGTCCCAGCGAGGAGATGACAAGATTCAGAACTGGCAAAAGACAGCCTGAAAGCAGAGCTCTTCAGTTCCCACTTTACACAATCGGTCAATAGGACAATTTGCCCTATAAAGTTTTACAAGTCAGTGGCTTACAAAGACTGAGCCTTTAAGGAGGTTTAAGGTTTTTTTTTAAGTAAGCTGCTGTGATTTCCTGTGCACCAGCACAGTCCTTGTGGCACTGAGAAAGCAGAAAGATGCTCATTCTTGGTCACTCTGAAAAGCGTTTTACAAAAGCTAGTGTTACTTAGATTCCTTAAATACTGGAAACCATTTACATCAGTGATTTAAATCCTAGGAACAGCAAAGAGCTTTATCTGAAAGCAGCCCAGCTTGGAGCTGTTACATGCTCCACAAAAGAGGTCTAAGAAAAGCCAGGTATTACTTTCATTTATTCTCCAGGCATCTGCAACTCAAAATATTATGGCCACTTGTTTAAACCAAATACTCCATCTGCACAGAATCACCTTGTTAGAGGGGAAAAAAATCTGAGCAGCTAGGTGATGGCCTCATCTCCATAGTGATACCTCTGTCAGAGGCACAAGTACCGTACTGGACAGCCTGTAATCGTCCTCAGGTGATACCAGCCTTGGCAAAAAGCAAACTGCTTCTCACCATTAAAAACTACTTCCAGATGCACAGGTAACTTGATCCCCTGAAGTCAAGCAAGTCTGTGCCCATCCTTCGTGGAAATCCTGTTTGGACAGAGCTTGCTCTCAGGCTACTGCCTGGAGTGCCCCAGGCAGCTGCTCTGCCACAGGACTAGACCATCACGGCGGTAAAAGGTCTGTCCTGTCCACAGATGTCCCAGTTTGACCCACCAGATACACAGCTTAATACACACTGGGAGGAGTTTGCGAACAGAAGACAACTCTTCTGTGTGTTGTCTGGGCAAAACAGAAGTGATACTAAAAAAAACACCCCAGAAGTTAAACACACACAACAAAGATGTAGCAAACCCACAACATTGTTCTCCTGCCCAAGAGTGAAAACAAGCTGCAGCATTTTTGGGGGGATTTTGATGAGCAAAACGCAGTGGAGTAGCTCCTAGAATCTCCATCTTACTATAATGAAACGCACAAATAATCGTTTCTGAGAGGAAGACCTGACACAGTGCAGAGCATTTCAGTCACAGCTGTCCTGCCATGGCAACACGGAACGAATCTGGTGCTTGTGCTGTGCCGCTCACGTGCCTGCTGCTTGCAGCTAGCTCAGCGGCAAACCACGCGGGACGGGCACTGGCACCTGGCTGACAGGTACAATTTGAACCCTGCCTTTCACTGAACCAAACGCCTTCGCTTTGTAGCTTTCCACAGGTTAACGGTGCCTTTGAGCTCCGGAAGGAAAATTGGCTTGCACATACCTGTAGCAGCTCCTGTCAATGACTGCAGCCCACGGACATTTAAACAGCAAAGGTATGTTTAATGTACAGCAAGACGATCCAGCGCTCTGCCTGTTTGAGACTGCCTCCCGGCTGGCCACCAGCCCACCTGCACCATGGCTCCCCAGTGTGCTCCTGACCCTGTCTCGACTGCACTGAGACCCATATGCCTAACCAAGGCCATGATGTGTCCCGAGATGCAGCTGTGGCACCACTGTGCTCGCTGCCCCTGCCCTGCTCTGCCACTTCTCATAAAAAACATCACTAAAATGCCTGTCTCCTGCTGAGCACCCTGGGGGTCCTCAGCCCTGCCCACCAGCTGGGGGTCAGGCTTTGGGCTGCTGCTGGAGTAGGAACAAAACTGAACTGTTCATACCTGATCTCCTGCCTTGCTCTGCTCTTGGAGATCGAGCAACATTTGCATCCGTTTAACCAGCAGCAACTTCAGTTCTGCCTTCTAAACACAGCGTGTGACGGTCCCCTGCACTTGTCAGATGCTGCACTGAACACGAGGCCGTCAAACACGGCAGCACTTGGCAGCGAACTCAGCTGACTTCATCAGCATTTCCAGGTAACCATGCTGTGCTGATGTACCATTACGACAGTAGATGGAGGCGTTTCAGCCGTGGGATTGGGTCAGCAGTGGGTTTTGAAATGACCAACACTCTGGCGTGGCTGTAAAGCTCACGTCCTGCAGGCCTTTTCTCAAGCTGCCCGTTCCGGAGAATTTTATCACAGTCTCAAATACTGGCGATTTGGAGCAGAGATCTGGGAACAGCTTTAGCAGGGGCAATGATCACCAACACTTATGCCCATGTAAAAATGACTTTATTTGGATAAAATAAAAATATGTAACTGGACTCTTGGTGACCGGAGAAAGGCAAATGCTGCCCCATTTTCAAAAAAGGCCCAAAGGACCTTCTGAGAAACTGCAGGCCAGGTGGTGTCACTTCAGGCCCTGAGAAAATCGTGGAGGAGGTCATTTCAGAGCGTGGTTTTGGACACACGCAGAAGGTGGTGGGGAACAGGCAGCATGGATTTACTGAGGGTAAATCACACCTGACTCACCTGCCTTCTGCCACACACTAACTCTGTGGACAAGGGAAGGAATAGTTCATGTTCTTTATCTCCACTTCAGCAAGGCTTCCAGCACTGTCTCTCTCTCTGTGTCTTCTTGCACTGCAGTTTGGATGTTACAGCCTAGGTAACAAGGTGGGCAGGAAAAAATGGATGTTCAGGCCTAGCATCCTGGCCAATGGGCTGGGCTGCCCCTGGAGCGGGGTGTCACAGGGGCCTCTCCTGGGACCTGGCCTGATGTCTTCCTCGAGGACCTGGAGGAAGCAGCAGCTTTGTAGATGACACCAAGACAGGAAGACCAGTCCCTACTCATGGGGCAGGGCTGCCACCCAGAGGGACGAGCCAGGCTGGGCAGGGCCTGATGAAATGCAGGAAGAAGGGCAGAAGCCCATACAGTGACAGGCTGGGGAGGTGGGTCAGATGCCTCCAGGGACCTGTCAGGCAACTGAGCAGGAGCCAGATCTCAGGCTCCTAGAGCAGGACCACAGCCTGTAGATGAGGAGAGGAGCCCCCTCAGCACTCAGCAGACCTCATCCTGACTACTGCATGTGGTTTGGGGTCCCACTGCCCCCCACACGAGGAGGATATTGCAAATTTCAGTAAGTTAAGCAGCAGGCCCACAGGACAGTCAGGGGCTGGAGCACATGCCTGGGAGGAGAGGCTGAGGGAAGAGGTCCTGCTCAGCCTGGAGAAGTGAAGATTTTAGGGCAACTAACAGCAGCCATCCAGGACCTACCGGGAAGTTACCAGGAAAACCCAGCCTTCACTGCAGCACGTAGGCAGGAGGATGAGACACACACGGTACAAGCCAAAAAGAGAGAGGGTTAAGCTTTTTGAAGCCCACAGAAATGATGAGAGGGTTGGAACACGCGCCCTGGGAGGACAGGCTGAGAGAGTAGAGCTGTTCAGCCTGCAGAAAGCTGTAAAGGGAGCTTGTAAGAAAGATGGGAACAGCCTTTTTCAGCAGGGCCTGTTGAGCCAAATCAAGGGGTGACAGTTTTAAACTAGAAGATGGAGATTAAGACTAGAGAGAAGGAAGACATTTTTTACAATGAGGGTGGTGAGACCTTGGCCTGGGTTGCCCAGAGAGGTGGTAGATGCCCCATCCCTGCACCACTACAGGTCAGGTTGGACCATGGACCCTGCTCTGGCTGCAGCTGTCCCTGCTCCCTTCAGGGGGTTGGACTGCATGAGCCTTGAAGGTCCCTTCCAACCCAAAATATTCTGTGATTCAATGATTTTTCAGTCTGGAAGCAGTCAAGCATTAGAAGAGGTTGCCCAGAGAGACTGTGCATTCAACATCCCTGAAGGTTTTCAAGACCACATTGGAGAAACACAGTTCTGGCACAACACAATCATTTCACAGCCAGGTGTGAAGCAAGCTCCTGGAGTCCCTTTCGACAGGAATGAGCCTGTGATCCTATGACACAATGTCAGGACAGCGAGAGATAGCTGAAGAGCAGCAGCCCCCACGGCTCCAAATCCAGTAAGTGCTCTCTGTTGCTGGAGAGCTGCTGTTGTCTAGTTCCATCCTTTATAGGACTGTACAATGAACAAAACACATAGCAGGGTTTTTTCTTAGAAAACTGCTGCTCTGAAAGCATTAGTGGCTCACCAAGCAATGACAGGACAGGCTCCAAAGGCACAAAAGTATGTCCCTCAAAGATGACTCTGAGAGCAAGTTTTTCCTGAGAAACCTACTGGTCCTGGGTAACCCAGGAGTGGGCAGGAGAAGGCCAAGAGGAGTATTTCTACTTCTGTTCACACACAGTAAAATGAACCCGGATTTCTCAGGAAGAAGCAGTCACAGGTCCTCTCACGTTCTCCTTCAGCTGGTACAGAAACAGGTACACGTACAGAAACAGGTACACGTACAGAAGTCGTTCAACAGCTGTTCCGCATTAACGGACATCGCAGGAAGTCACTAAGAAGTCAAGATGCTGTAGCAGCTAATTCCTTAAGTGGTTTATTTATCATTGAAGAAACACACAGCAGCAAGTTCTGCGTCGGCTTCAGTATGACCAGATCATTAATAGTTGCTACCGCCCCCCAC
>NW_010401881.1:6571-11002 GCF_000710305.1 Buceros rhinoceros silvestris
AGTTGACCCTGAAGACAAAGAATTGGGGGAAAATTCAACCATTTCTCCAAAACCACACATTTTAAATATGACGATATTTATAAATCCTTGACAGGCATGAATTACCCAGGGATGGAAGAAGCGGTTGTGATATTGGCAACAGAAAATACACAGCCACGTGCTTTCCAAAACACTTCAACTGTCAAAGCTCCGAGTTCTGAGGTGGTACACTGCAGCAGTAGATGGTACTCCACAACTGCGAAACGGCCTCATGGGCAGCAGGTGTTCAAGTAAATCTACAGAAAATACCCCAGTATAGCTACTGCTCATAATCTTTATTGTATTGAATTCAAATTTAATCAATGTACTGAATTTAGATAGCGATAAAACACGTCTCTCGAAACCGCCCGTCCTCCAAGATACCTGTGGAAAAGAGGGCTTTTGTATTTTTTCTGGGTTTTTGGCTAATTATGGAAATTGATTGAGCTCTGCTTTTTCAGGAACTCACCGTGTGAACAGAGGTGTTTTCAAATGCATGTTCTGTGATGATAATACCCCATTCCAAATGAAGACAGACTAAAAATGAAGAAGTCAGCCTGCTTTGGTGCGAGACAGAAGCCTTACTCGGGACAGCTGTTGGGCTGCTTCTTTTTAGCTTAGCAACAGATGACCCATGAAATAAGCATCATCTGAGATTTCAAAACCTGGCATTCAATTTCCAACTTTCTGCTGTGAGTTTTGTGCATGATCAACCTATATGAGTAAGTAATTCAAGCTCATGCTTTCATGTTACCTCAAAACATTTGTTAAAGAATTCCAATTCATAATGTTTATAAGCACAATGGATTCAATCAAATCAAAGCTAAAACACTGGTTAAACGTTGGAACTTTCACTTAACGTCGTACAGTGGTCCACCCCTCTTCATCTGTCTCATTTTTAGTACGGCGAACGGGCTCACGCTCCTTCTCGGTCTTCCAGGAGCCTTTCTCCTTCTCCCCATCTCTTTCTCGATCTTTTGATGCTGGCGGGGGAGCAGAAGCTGGAGGGACAGCAGGAGCAGGAGCTGACCGCCGTACTGTTTCCCGTTCCTCTCCGCGTTCTTCCCGCCTATCATCAGCACGCCGCCAGGAGCTCGCTACAAACACAGAAGGACAATAAAACCACCTTTGTCATGCTCCACTGTGACAGTTTAAACAAATAAATAAAGCGGCTTAAACAACCATGCCCAGCACTGAGTCTGATTTACTGATTCGAATCTCGCCAAAGTGCTATGATGATGACAACAGCCAAATGCAGAGTTAAATTTTATAGCAAAGTGATGGGCAGGAACTACTCAAGCCTCTTTTCACATTCAGGATTGTCATGACCAACCCCAGTGTCATCTTTAGACACAATAACTGCAGCAAGAATGTTCTACTGATGTACGTGTAAAAATACATTCTTATATTATTATCAGACTTAAAAGCACAAAAGCAGCTCCTTAGAAATGACTGAGCCCCCAAAACAGAAAAATCCTCACTTTGCAACACTCGCGGAGAATGTTTAGGTGTTCACTGTCTCAGAAGACAGCAAATCATTCTCCAGCCTGCTGAAATGAGAGGGGCGAGCAGCACCGGACTCCACCGGCGACAGCATTCACCACCCTTTACTGTACGAAGAATTGTTCATCTCCACCAAAAGGATGTTAGGAATTTTCCCTCGGCTATGGGGGAACAAGGCTGTGTCAAACGCCAAGCCAGACAGTCCAATACCAGAACTCACGATACACTACGGAAACCAAAGCAATAAAGCGGATCTCCTTAGGGAGAGCCCTCAGCTGTTGCGCCAGCTGAAGCGCTGGATGGCGTGTCCTGTTCCAGCCTGCTCTCCGAAACCAGCTGCCTGATAGCACCCGTGTCCAGGGAGCCCCCACGCTCAGGACAGGGACCACAGGGGATTCTGAACGCACGAATACAGAACTGGAAGACGTGGTACCTTGGGCTAAATGTATTTGCTGTTACTGTCTTTTTAGAACACAGCAAAAGATTAATAAATATATATAATTAAAACTCGTTAATGTCTGCAATTAAAAGAGGTTATTCATCAAAATCAATACCAGTAATAGTAGGAAACCCGTAAGGACTCGTTTGGAAATATTCCCCTCACATTTTAATGGTTTTAAGAAATGAAATTAAGAAACTGGGGGGTTTTGGGACCTCTACCGTGGTAATTTAAGTACAAGGATTTCCTTCACCCTGAATTCTAGCACATCCTGGCACTGCTGGAGTAACAGGAGAGCCCTACAATGAGTGTAAGCCTTTAGGAACACAAAAATAAACGTACGCTCTTCACGGTCAGATCTGAGCGGGGGTCCTCTCCTGAGGGGCGGCTCCCTGTCATCAGTGCGTCGATCTCTTATGTCACGACCACCTCCTCTGTCCCATTCTTCACGACGACTTGAATCTCTCCAGCTAGAAGTTTCCTCGGCTGGTCCTCTTCTCCAACCAGCGTCATCCCTTTTGCCATTGGAAACATAAAATAAGACTGAATGTTACGGTTTTACCTTTGCTATGGGAAGAAGGAACAGGAAATCACAACAGGGGTATTGTCAGGCCTAATGGGTGTCTCTAACATACTGACATACTTCCAAAACCAATCCTGTTTTTCTGGAGCCTTACATGCTCTTGATAACAGGTTAGAAAAAATGAAAATTAGAAGCAGCAAAGTGTTTTGGGATTCCTTCTGTACAGCTAACGTCATCTTAAAAATAAAACCAAAAAGGCCCCCAAATGCCACTATTCTTTTACTGCCTTGAAATGCTTAATTTCATACAAACCAAGCCCTGTTCCTTTCACTCGGCAATGTCACATTGCTTCTTTATCAGCAGGTCACTTTTTTTTTTTTAAAGGAATGCTTTACGAGTATTTAACCTGGGACGCCTGAAACGATCATCTCGATCAAAATCTCTCTCTCTGTCAAATTCCCGGTCTTTCTCATTTTCATCACGATCTTTGTCTCTATCCCATTCCCGGTCTCCTGGAGGTCTGGAGTCTCTGGGAGGCCCCCAGCTGTCCTCACGAGCCTTTTCTCGTTCCCTCCAACCCCCTGTAAGTAAAAAAAAAAAACACAAAGCAATTCATGACTGACCTCCAATCTCTCTGTAAACAAAGAATCCTTTACTTACCTCAAAGAAACTGGTTCTTCAAGTTTTGATGGTGAGGATCCCACTCAAGATGCTCGTGAAAAAACGTGCAGTTTGCAGGGTGAGGGTGGCATAGACAAAACACTGAAGAAACTGCTTGATTAAGCAGACTGAGATTTCAAGATGGTGCCATAGGTGCATCCTGCCATATCATTCAGTTACTTATGAGGAGGGGTTTTTTATTGTGCAGCCTGATTTTTCTTTACATAGGAAAAAGCTATTGGAGGGCGAGTTTTGCAATATAGGGTTAACTTTTCTACAGGTCTGGACTACAGAACTAGTGTTTGTAGAAGTTGATGGGACGCCCATGAATCCATAAATCTGAACAAAAACAACCAGGAAATCACAAACGTGCCTAGCATTTAAACATCATCAATAGTTCTGAAAAGACTCAGAAACAGTTGTTCTAGTCACCATCAACAACGCTTAAGATTAGAAATAAACTATAAAAGAACAGGGTAATTCTGACTGTAAGGATCAGATCATCTAGTCCAAACTCCTGTGTAAGATTTTCACGAAAGGCAACACAAAGGCAAAAAAGGAATGGTAAAACCAGGAATACTCTGTACAGACAAGAAAGGCTTAGCAAAACCAGACCCTCTTGAAGGGTCCTGAGAAGCAGGTTAATTTCAGACAGAAAGAGAGGGCAGGGAAAGGGACCACGGTGTGCTCACCTAGAGAGAATGTTTCTCTCCCATCAGAGCCGCTATGGTGTATACTCTGGGTTTGCACACAGGTGAATCTCCAGCATTACTCTGTGACCTTTAGGTATCTTCCAGGCAAGCAACAGACAGTGGTGCAGTTTTTCTGTTCGGTTGGCTTTTTGTTTTTTTGGTTTTTTTTTTTTTTCTCCAATTCATCTAAATTAAAAGGTTTAATTACCCTACTTAAAGAAGTGTCCACGTTAGCCAAATTAATCCAGATGTTTTCAGAGTTGACTCTCCCACATGGCATCATGTACATTAATTACATCCACTGTAGGGAAGATTATTATATTATTATATTATTATATTTTACCTGGTTTACCAAATGGTCTCCAAGGACCTGGCCTTGAATCCTCACTGCTACGCCACGGACCCCTGTCATCATCCCGTCTGGAGAGCCTGTCATCATCTGTGCTACGCCACGGTCCCCTGTCATCATCGCGCCTTGACATCCTGTCGTCATCCATCCCGCGCCTGGGACCCCTGTCGTCATCCATCCCGCGCCTGGGACCCCTGTCGTCATCTGCAGCACGCCAGCTGCTCCGGTCGTACTCAAAACCCCGCCT
>NW_010401881.1:11277-17093 GCF_000710305.1 Buceros rhinoceros silvestris
GACCTGTCGTCATCCAAAGCCCGTCTGGGTGGCCTGTCGTCATCCATTGCACGCCTGGGACCCCTGTCATCATCTGCAGCCCGCCAGCTCCCTCTATCATCATCCAAACCACGCCTGGGCGGCCTCTCCTCATCCAATCCACGTCTGGGTGGCCTGTCCTCATCCCCTTCACGCCTCGGCGGCCTTTCCTCATCTCCTTCACGCCTCGGCGGCCTTTCCTCAGTTGATTCCACAGAAGGACGTTCCTTTTCTTCTGCAGGACCACGTCGGGGCAGATCATCTCCTCGTCGGGGCAGATCATCCCCTCGTCGGAAAGGTCTTTCATCATCTCTTGCTTCTCCTCGACGCCAATCTCTATAAAACCATAGGGAATGAGCAAAAAGTAAAAGCTGACATCCAGGAAAGCTTTACATATTAGATCAACAATACTGAACTCCTCAAGGCTGTTTCTGAGTGTGCCCACTTGGTGTGTGCCTGCAAACACATCTACAGAGCCTGCAGTTTTCAAATGCGCTTTCTAACTCTCTTCACTGCTATGGGATGTGGTAGGTCACTGCATCTGCAGCGCCCGTAAAGACTGAACAGTTTACCATCTCCTTCAAAACCACAGTTTCAAGGGTAACTGCAGTCACCTGTTGGTTATCTGCTGCAACACAACAGAGAAGCAAAGCTGCACTGGGGTTGAATCTCATAGATTCAAAAAACAAAATCAAAACCAAAACGTAACACAAACTGCCCACAGGTTTAGAAATCCACTGTGCTACTAAAATGTAAAAGAGCAGCAATGACTTGCTACAAAAAAACAGATGTAGGACTCCAAGAGGTGACAGCAAAGAGGCAACAGTTTGTGTTGCAACTCTGCATCTCGAGAACTGCAAGGAATTGTGAGAGCCTGTTTCCCAGTTTGGGAAGATTAAGGGAGAATGCAGTTACTGTGAGATAAGAAACAAGACACGGAGGTGGTTAACTTCCATTCAAACTGAATCATCTTCTCGTTTGAAAAAAATCGGATTATTTTGATGTAAAAGACATGTAGAGAAATGGTATAAAGTTCATCAAATGAACAAGTATTTAATTAATTCATATTTACGTACTGTTTCATGAGTTTAGGATTTTTACATCCATTTTTAAACTATTACTACTCTAATTTTTAACCTAACACTTGCAGGTGAAATTATGCCTCTGTTGTTTTTACATTTTCCTCATCTGTCCATTTGAATGCAGCTTCCGTCCTTTCTCTCTTAGAAATCCTAACTCCCACTTGAACAGTTTACTGAAATTGAGAGTCAAGCAGCAGCTGATAAAGTAAGAAGAACAGAGGGATGCATGAATATTAAGGATATTACTGGACGCAGTCACTGCTCCTAACGCAATCCAGTTTCTATTACTGAGCCCATTTTTCAGTAACCTCTAAAAACCCCACAACAGGAGCTGAACGCATGCAGGCAGCTCTACCAAGTAAAGCAGAAATTTGCTGGCAGGGTTCACACAATAGTGTCTATCACTGTTACAGGTTTTAACTGGTTTTTGCTCATCTTAACTCAGGCAGAAACGGCACAGACATACAACAGAGGATAACTCCCCCTTTTCTATACGTTTTGGCTTTTTAGTATTTCTTGACCATAAGCACAGAAGCACATGTTGATCCTTTGGGACAGCAGCTTGTGGCAGTGACCACTCTTAACGAGCTGTGCTAAGTGAGACAGCCTGCAGCACTGCCCCACCACTGCTAGAGATACCAGGTCTGTGTTAAATACCATTCATTTTTCGACGGGCAAGTGGCCAGTTCCTGACAGCATTTTAGGCCTTTTCTGTGATCTAGAGAAAGGATAAGAGGTACCACCATAGAATGACTTTTCCTACTCCATCAACTGGCTTTAATTTAACACCTACGCAGCACTTCCACGTTAATCTTTTTCCTGCAATCACAATATTTGTGATACGTTTTTATATCAGGATTGACTTGCTTCTCTTCCTTATCAAATATTATTACATCATTAGTTTAATTTTCCTCTTTTCTTATGGTAACTACCCTTTCTTGCCCAGTGAAGGAACAAAGCAAATACTTGCAGTCCAGTTGTAATTCATGATAAAGCCACTAGCTGCCCAAGAGACACACAGCCCTTGCTGGACTCCGCCTTTCTGCTTGTGACTGGAGCCATGGTATGGAAAAGACTGAGAACACTGGAACAGCTGATCACCTGGAACCCAGCACTCTGGGGACTGCTGCACAGTGCAGCTGGTTGCACCGTGTCTGTAAGGACCTGTGTACCGATGTGGCACATACACCAGGACTGTGCCGTCTCAATGAGAAATTGTGTGAGAGACCAATTCTGTAGCTTCTCTCCTTGGCTAGCACCCACAAGGGCTTTTTAATGCGTATATCCAACAGCTGCAGTTACAGCTAGATACATGCTCCATGCTCCAAACTAAATCAGATGCTCTGTCCTCTGTGTTACTGCCCAGCTGTTTAACTCACAGCTGTGTCTGCACCGCTGTCTTTGTATCCAACACGTTTTCCCTTTAGGGTTAAAACCCAACTGAGTGTGGACTAGGGGATACTACAGAATGCAGAATTACACCTTTCTTCTGCAATTATGTCTGAGCATCATCACTTTTGACTCTGTTATCTCCTTTTACTAAAAGACAGAAGGGAAGTTTTTACCCAACATACTACACAACATTCCAAAACATGCCTAATTTTAACTCCTCAGCAGTCACTCAGCTCAATTTCTACAAAAGCTGAACGAGAAATGACTAGGACAACGCATATTCAGAAAAACTCTGCGCTATGATTCAGAAATGAGTATGGGTCATCTGTATCATTCTCTGCCACACTGAAGTGTGATACAAGAGTATCTCACTGAAGCACATCAAAAGATGAATTAAACACTTCTGCAGTAAGGTAACAGTTAAAGGCTTCACCCAGGAGTTTCAGCCAATTTTTGATTTTGCAATTCACAGGAAAGTGGATCACTACCAAGAATGGCAACACAGTTTTTAATGAAAGACTGTTTATCTATTGATTTCACACGCTTCCAATACGTTAGAAGAAATTACTAAAGAAAGAGTAAACTAATTTGCTTCCACTGGAGCCAGAGTAAGCTGTAATGGATTTAAATTGCTGCCTGGAAATCAGACATTTAGACGTAAAGGTTAGACGTTTATAAAAATCTATCTACTTGGAAGGCTAATTTAGCAATAAACCATACTGCCCGCTGGAACAAGCGCTGGTATCTCCATCAGCACAGACTTTTTAAGAACAGCTAGATGAGCACCACCAGAGATATTTTAGGTACAGCTCATCCTGCTGCAGAGCAGAGGGATGGATGAATGTAAAGATCTTGTTTCCTACAACTGTGTGAAGTCTTCATTATTAATGAACATATCCCAAACCCCTAAAATATATAGATGTGAACAAGTGTCATTTAAAGAAAAAAAAAAAAGTGCAGAGTACCTTCAGAATATTCTTCCTTCAGAAATCCTTCTCTCTCTGTTCATTACGGTCTCTCAGAACTTTGTTTTAGTTTATGGCACATATTTTCTGCTCTGTGACTCACTCTGGGACTTAAACAGTTTAAGACTCTGAATTTTTACTTAACTATTCTTAGATATTACTGTCAGTTTTCTAAATGAAAAATCTGAAACAGTTTCATTGCCCAAGACCCCTGCACTTGCTTGTCATCCTTCCCCGTTCTGTATATATACAACTGACACCAATGTTTGACTGGGACAGAAATTCTTAATTTAAAAAAGAATCCACGTAAGCCAGTTGTTTATCACAGGCAGAAGGAGTCTGCCAGCTTTCAGATCGCTAAGCTGAACAAAACAGGAATGTTGTATGAATGCAGTTCCAAGATAAAACCTCTCTCTCATTACGAGAGCAAATTTAAAAAGCAATGTTTTAACAGAAGCCACTCTCAGAGATGTAAAGGGATGAGTCACTCTTCAGTCAGTGCAGCTTCAGCAGTAGCCACAAAAAGGGAGCCCAGATATTTCGAGCCCAGTACAACTGGTGCTTAGTAACATGATCACTACCTTTCCACTGGTGCGCGTCGCCATTCAGATTCTGTCTCACCGCCTCTTCTCCAGGAGCTTTCAGACTCCCTATCGCCCCAACGAGATTCCTGTGTGTCAAAAGAAATTAGGAACATTCTCTCTGAATACTTAAAAATGAAGGTTTTCAACATATAATTTACTCCTTTCAGAGCATATTATGTCATTAAACACTCACTTGTTACGCTGCAGAGAACACTGAACTGTCAGGAGTTTGAATAAATTATGGTCTTAACCGACTAACTTCAGTTTCTGGCACAGCTTAAAAAACCCCGTACGGTTCCCTTTGTGCCATATCCTTTACTGGCAGGGTAGGATATGTGCAAACACACTAAAAACTTTACATACGGGTGCATGAACAATAGCTACACCGAGCCAGAGCTACCACTTGTTAACACAAAAAAGGTTCTAACAGTTTCACTTTCCTCCTGCTTAATGACAGTAGGAATGAATTCAACGAATTATTTGCTTTTGTGCTTTCTCATCAGATCAGAAAATGTAACGGAATGAACAGAAAGCCTCTCTGTCGCAGAGACCATTTAGTTCTGGGTATCTCAACGCTCTCTGCGATTCACACAGGTTGCTTACATGCAGGGCACAGCGATAATCATAATCAGTATTTTTTTTTCTTAATAAAGGTAAAATGTCTCTCCCTACTGCTGGACAAAGACAAATCATTTAAACTATTTCTAACACAGTTGTTTATTACTTGATTCCACCATAAGAAGCAAATTAGGTAAACCATGTAAGACACCTGACTTCATGTCACCGCACAAGCTCTATAAAAGGATATCCTGCTTTTCAGCTGCTCTTTGAGAAGTGTTCCATTCGTCAAAGTCTGCACTTCAAAACGGGGAAATACACGGGTTGCACAAGATCTTGCATATCCACTACTCCAAGTTTGACTACGGAAATGCTTTTGAAATGACCCAGTGAACAAGGGTGAGCAAAGAATCCCAAAACTGCACATGGCATTTTCAAGTGCTTACAGCTACTTCCCTCAGAACCAACTGCTTTTTTCTGTGTAAGCCAGTGCCCATGGCTAGGAGTACCTCTTACCTGGAAATTACCAGGATCATTTACCTGACAGGCTCTCAAGACCACTTCTACAAGCTCTGATCACTTGTCTCCAGTGTTACTCAATGAACTATGCATTAAACAGAGACAGTGGCCACGCTGGATGAAATATAAACCTAGTTTTCTTCTCAGTAAGTTCTGAAGCAGTGGAAGCACAGAAGGTAAATAGGAAGTTGCACACACCTCTTGTTTTTACGTTTTATGTTACTGCATATTTCTTATAAAACATTAAACTATGCTTCTTTGTTTACTTTGGGATATTCTGTCAATACATGCTCTAACAGCTGACCTTTGCATGAGTCACTACACTTGCTCCTAATATCACTTTCCTTCTTTTGTGTTAAGGAAAACGTTATTAAATATTTTTTAGTCTTTGTTTATTTTTTAAGCAGCTTGGAGATCTCAGTAGTTTCTTTGGTTTACTTTATTACTAAAATACAGCTTCCAGATCCTGATAGTGAGCTGGAACCACGTCACAACAACTTAACTATTAGATTAGCCACTTATGCTACAGCCTAAAAAAAAAAAAACAACCAGATTAACCTCTGATCTTGCAATGCTACCATCTTCTTCCAAACGATCTACAGAAGAAGGAGCAGGCAAAAATAAAACAAACCCTCAGGTATTACTGACCTTTCTTGAAAATGGGTCATCCAAACCTCTCCTTTCTTCTTCTCGACGAC
>NW_010401881.1:17155-18162 GCF_000710305.1 Buceros rhinoceros silvestris
TTGACGTTTCTTCTTCTCCAGTTCTTCCAGTTTTTTGACACGTTCCTGGTATTCACGCTGTTCCTGCTCACGTTTCTCACGCTCAATGCGTTCCTTTTCCTCACGCTCTGCAGAGTTGGAAACAAATAGAACGTATTGCCCATATAAGTTCCATTACGCTGATGTATCCACAGAAGGGTTACAAAATACAATCTCTCCACTTTGACTCCTTATAAAAACAAAAAAATAAAATCCCAGCATTTCACAGGATGTATTTAACACCACAGAACCTGTTTTCTGGCGGTATCTTACCTCGAACGCAATAGGAACAGGAACCCTGTCACATCCATTAATGTGACACGTTGAACCACAGCCAGCAAGAAAGGAAAGAACATATTCCAATACCTGTATGTTAATTTGATGTACAAACCTCAAACGTGCCAGCTAAAGTAACAGTAACTATCTCAAGCGTGGTAGAGGATCCCTTCCTTAGAAAAGGTCAAACGAGAAAAACCAGCTGGAGTGTCAGAAAGCTGACGTTCAGGACTGCTGGGGTTTTGGTTGGCTGGTTTTGAAACACTGCGCGATTATGAACTCCGATGCATAAAATCTTCATCCACTAAGTGACGAGTAGGGCAGAAATAGACCTTACAGGATGCCTAATCTCTTCTAAAGCCCTGAAACAGGCTACTAGACAAAGCAATTCACACAAAGGTGAGACGCTTACAGTTCTTGATCTGACACCAGTGTTCCCTTTCCACTCTCCAGGATGTGCAAACAAGTGGCCAGAACTCAAACTAAATGACTAAGCCCAAAGACCTGATTTTTCACGAGCTTCCCTTACTTTATGTTCTCCTTTGTTCACATGTGGGAGAAGAGGAAGGCAGGAAGCACTAATTTATGCATCTGGAATGGGTCAAGGATGCAAGGGATAAACCAGTCACACTCTCGATTATACCTTTAAGCAGCTGCTCTTCTCGTAACCTTTGTTCTTCCTCCTCCTTTTCTCTGTAGTAAGTAACGCGCCG
>NW_010401881.1:18253-25140 GCF_000710305.1 Buceros rhinoceros silvestris
TTCCTTGCGTTGTTTCTTGCGTTCCTCCAAACGGTTACGCCTCTCTTCTGCTAACCGCTCCTGGAACTGCTTGAGTTTATCCTGAAATACAAAGATACACATGAAAACACAGCACTGTAATGTTTAAAAGCTAGACAGTTAACAAATGGCTAAGTAAAGCTGCAAAGAAACACAGACCAACTGTAACAAAGTTTATAAGCTTTGCTCCATTGAAAAACAACTTCCTGTTTGCCATTTCAACCTTCTCTGCAATCCATTTCATGTAAGAGAAGAGACTCCTCCTTAGAACATCGTGTGCATCGCCACGCAGTTTTAGTCCATCTGCTTTTTCAGGAAAGGAATTATCTGTATAATAATTTACCTGCACCTGAAATACATCCCCTAAAATGACCTATATTGTTGCAAAGAATCATATGCAGTTACTTATTTTAACCTAATACCTCTTTTGCCTCCTTCTTTAAACCAGTTCTTACCACAACACAGCCAAATAATCAAAGCTATGAACAACCTCAGCAAACGTACCATTTTTAAAATGTAGAGCAAGAAACAAAGGCACGGCACTTTCTCTGCCCTTGTGTTCTAATTTCTTATTAAATTTTTACAAACAGAAAAAGTAACTTTAAGTACCAAATACTTGGAACCGTCCAAATAACTTACAGATTCAAACAAAAAGATTAAAAGAACAGTAGACAAGTATTTCTACCTATTTGTCGGCTTCAATATTGTTGTCAGTATTATTCCATCACCACACTAAGCCCAAGGACTTGTACAGATACAGCTGGCTGCTCATACGCTACCCATCATAGCTGTACTGAAATAACTAATTTACCTGTCCTTTATTTTCCACAGAAGCTACTCCAGAAACTGTCAGTAATTTTAAGTGATAATATCTAGGAATGGCTGCAAGACATCTTTTTTCCTTACCTTTTTTTTTTAGTCAGAGCAGAAAATTAACAATTCCATAATTCTGAGCCATTCTAGACATTAATTTATTTCTAGTTTTCATGAAGAATCACGAGTTTAGTTCCCTACTTTAAGGGCATATTTTATTACAATACCATCTCTCATGTACCTCATAAACTGTTCGTCGTGATGCTTTGAGCCTAGCTTCAAATAAATCTCTATCCTCCAACATCCTTGAGAGTCTGTTCTTGTGCTCAAGGGCTTTCTCGCGCTCCAGCTGCAAAGTGGTGATCTAAAAACAGAAAATACACAAAGTATTGTGAAGTAAAATCTTAGTATATATTTGCATTTAACCTATCTCAGCCACTAGAAAATTATCTCTTCCTCTTCCAGATTCAAGACAAGATGCTGCCGTCCACCAGCACAATGAACTGCGAAGCTAACACTGCATTCTTCATACCAACTTTTCCCTTCTTCCCTTGGATTGAACTGGGGAAAAAAGACAGTGGAAAATGCACTATTTTTCATTCATTGCTAATGGACTTTACCATCTGAACAGAATATCCTTACCCTTTCTTCCTCCTGTTGCTCCCACAGCTCCATGTCACGCACTCTTTGCTCCTCATATGCTGTCTTTATTAAAGGAATTTCTTCTAAGCGCTTCGCTCTTTCAAAATAGTCAATCTAAATAAAGATAACACACCTTTAGCAGGCTGTAATGCACAGACCAAATCGGGAAGACTATCTTCAGCATCCCCCAAAGGAAACCCCCGACATCTGGAGATGTCTCCAACACATCCGATATATTATTGTAACAGAAGGTCAACCACCTTGCATCATACCAAAAGACCACCTAACCAAGAACCTGCCTCCACCACTGGCAAAGAAGTGCCCTCCTGGCAGGGATGCAAGAACAGCGGCAGGCGTATGCACAAGACTCTCTCAGCATCATCCATCTCCAGCTCCTGGCACTTGCTGTGTTGAAGCTTCTTTGTACTTAGTAGGCACTGGTGGATTTCTCCTTTTGTCCTTTTGAACTCAGAGAAGCTTTTCATACACAACAACATCCTCTGCAAAGAACTCCCATGTGTCTACAGCTCACAGCATGAGGACCTGCATTCTCCTTACACATAGTTCTGCATATGGCTCCTACTGGCTTCATGTGACGCTTCCTACTTCACCATCCTTTGCAGCTGGTGCAAGAACAACTGCTCCCCCTTGTGAGCAACATGTTACAACAGGTACACTCTCCAGAAGTCTTTCAGACTTAGGAGTACTAATTTACACAGATATTTCTCACACAGAAGCCTATCCAGATCATTGAGAATTCTTGTTGGCCTCCTCTCAAACTTCCAGTTCATTCACATCCTTTTTGAGATAAAGAGGCCAGAACTGCACTCACTGCTTGAGATACAGAACCACCAAGTTCTCACTGCTGACCAAGAACGTTAAGTTTGGAGCCCATAATTTAATCTGTAAAGATGAAGATTGGGGGATTTTATTTCCACTTCCTCTACACAAAGTATTTTATATCTATGTAAACTGAATTTCATGCAAAGACTCAACCTTTTACCCAACAGCTGCAAAGTTTTCTTTGGGGAAGAACCTCGTAAAAAGCTTTTTGGAAAATCCAAAATAGTTAGACCAAGCAGACCACTCTTACAGCTTTAGAGAACTCCAAGAGGAAGCCCTGGCTTACAGTTCTGTGACAGAAGCTGTGCTGACCTTTCCGTGTACTTCGCATTTACCCACTACTGTTTAACATATTTGTTTAATATATTTTCTGCTACTTTGCCCAGTATGAGCATCAGGCTTACAAGCCTGCAGCATAGAAGATCCTCACTGGAACCTTTTTAACTTGCCACTTTCTAGTATCAAGCTAGTTTTAAGTGAACTGAATTACCACCTGTATCATACAACCTCTGTTTCATTCTTGAATACTGTTGGAAGTCCTGGGTGAGTTTCACCTTGCCCAAGTTATATATTTCTATTTACAGTAACAGCACATTCCTCGCAATTTTATACCCACCCAAGTTTGACAGGTCCTATTCTGACGTCTAGAAAGGATCCAGCAGTGGAATTTCCTCTGTTTCAGTCAGGACTAATGCAACTAATTAAATCTAGCTTCTTTGTAACAATCTCACCTTCTGTGGATGTTTCATCTTCTCTGAAGATTTTCCAATTTTAAGTCTTCCCAACTTGTTCACGTAAGACTCAGTTCACATACAGCTTAAGGGACCATTTGCGAATCAGCTCCATCAATTAGAACAGGTTTGTGCACGGACACCAGAAACTCGGCTGGTTTTTAATCCATTTACCTTTTTTTAGTTTCACACAACAGTATTTTCAACACCAATATTCTCTATGTGTTGTATCGGTATGTGTCAATACAGGGGCTCACAAACACTATCTGAAGTGTCTGTGGTACAGACAGCGTTTTGTACCCTTCCCACTCTGTACCTTTTTCTCCTGATTCTTCAGACGTTCCTGAAGTTCCTTCTTTTCTTTTTCCAGTTGTTCAACTTGTTTAGCCATAATGAAGTCAGGATCCAATTCTTCAAGATCCTACAACCAAGTAAAGTTGTCAATGCAAAATAAAGCAACATTTTTTCCTGTTACAAATGTGGCTTGCTTATTTATTTACTTAAGCTTCTCTGCAGTTTTCCCCTCAACTTTTGAGCTAATTATTTCAGAAACATACTCAGTTTCTTTTCCCCTCTTCTAGGCAACTTGTATTTCATATTCAAAAAACTCTCTAAAGCACTTGCATCTTGATTTTTTAATGGAGACACAGTCCAGGTGCTACAAAATTGGATCTGCAGGTCTATTTTGTACTTCAGATACTCTTTAAGCAACAAGAAAAAACCAAACCAAACCAAACAAAATAAACCCAAGCAAAAAAGGAAAACAGATGGACTTAATTCCTCCAGGTAGAAAAGGTCCTATCCAAGCTCAGAATTAAGGTTTACTTATGCTGTTGAGCAAATTAATTATTTCAGCGTCAAATGGTCTCATTCTTAAGAGAGACTGTTGGTAAGACCAGTTACAGTGTAAAACTAGTAAAAAACCCACTAAATTCAGGCAACTCAGCAATGTAACACTAAAAGCATAAACCACCCTCAAAACATCAATAAGAAGTTGTCTACCTCAATATCAATATCTTTAAATGCTTTGGCTCCCAGTTCAGTCTTCTTAATCTGCTCCAAGCGCTCACGAACAGTCTTCTTTTTGATCTGCTCATGCTCTTGCAGGATACGCTCCTTCTCTCTTTCCTTTGCCTCCTGGCGCAGTCTCTCTTCTTCAGCTTTCCGGACTTTTTGTAACTCCGCTTCACGCTGTTCCAGCTCTTCTTTTTCACGCTGTATGTTTAAACTTTCAAGGCGCTCCTTCCTTTCCTCTATAGTTTGACGACGTGCAAGAATACGTTGATGCTCCTTCCTTGAATTTTTTAAGTAGGCAGTGATTGCCAGCTGATGTTGTTCTTCTTTCTCTTGCTGAATTTAAATTAAGAATAAGACAATGATGTATACAGCATCTCTTTAAAAGGGCAGAAAGCATAGCAAAGGCTTCCTAAAGAAAACTCTAGTTTATAAACTAAGTCTTATTCTCCAAATTTGCCAACTGCATGAAAATACAACAGTACTGGCAATTCTGGACACTCATCCAAGTGGCATATAGGGTAGTATCAACCCACTAGAACCACGTGCACATGGAGCGAGTTCTCTGTGAAAGACAATATGCTGCAACGCATCTTAAGCATGATAGTTTCACACTTTTTCCTGTCCAAAAACACTGCACACCCATATGATTGTGATATTTTAGACTAACTGGAAGAGAGTTGGTGGGGTCAATCTTGTTTGTCTCTGCACGTGATAGCCAGAAGAGCACCACATGTACTGTATCTCACCAAAGCACCCTTGTCTTTAAAGTTTTGTTTTTTCCAAACACATGAAGGGAAAAATATCCTAAGTGATACAAAGCACTGAGAGATGATAAACAGCTGCTGTTTAATTAAATTACAAAAAGCACTAGACTTCTAGACACCAGCATATAAACCATTCTTTAAGTAGCCGTCCCACCACTCTCCTCGTCTGGAGCACCCATACAGTTCTTTGTAGAGATCCATGCTGCATACATGAAGAGGTGGAATTGTGCCAGCTTGGGTGCTGTCCCTTTTAACCAGACCAGCAAGCAGCCAAACGCTGCAGCCCACTTGGCTCTTGACACACCCTCAGTCACACTGCTCTTGAAACATGAGCTAGTTCAGAGGTATTTTTAGTAATCTGTCACTTCTAGGGCATTCAACAAGAACACCAAAACGCCCATACTTTGTTGCAGACCTGCAAGCCTTTAAGGATAAATGGAAGTGCCCAAAACATGAAAATGAAGTGTCAGATGAATTTAACGATTTTGTGCATTATAACAAATTTGAGAGAAATTTCAAGTTTTTAAGCACCTGAAAAAAGTGAAAAGCCTTGATCTGAATAGCAAAGGAAAAAAGGCTATCAATTTGCTCTCGATCAATATTCACCTTGATGCTGTACCTCAATTTACAACCGCAGTTACTAGCATTTATGTCTTATTCAGCTACTTGTAGTAGCAAGTATAAGACTATTCATCATTTCTATCTATAAACGTACAGATAAAGCCTGTGTTCCTCTTTCAAACCAACAATCCATTGGTCTAATACCAATCACTAATAAAATCTTTTCAGGGGAAAACCTACATGGAAATATTTTTATCTTGAACATATAAAACAGGTAATACATGCTCAGGCTAACATAAGTAAGCCAGCATTAGGTGTCACAATACTTTGCATGTTTATATTTGAAGAACATTAGTCAGTATTTCAACCTGTGTAGAGAACGTAACACAGACATCTTGCTGTCAGCCTTTTACTATAAGGAAAAATTATTTGAAATGCATGCTATGAAATCTTTCATAAACATAAAGCAAAAAAAAAAAAAAATGACCACTGCTCTTCTAAGAGAAGTGAAGGTTTAACTTGCCACAACCCAAGCATGCTGGAAATCCGAGACTGATCTACACCTCGCTCCTACATGGCTCTGGAGAACCTGAAATGCGAGCTCATCGGTGAGTCCAACCTTGAAGCCAACAGCCCCAGTGAGGAGCATAGGAAGTGACAAGGACAGGTCGGTTCTCGAGCTGTGGGATCTTTCGTTCACGTTTTTAGATTCCAATATGAAGTTACATTCCAGGTTCTTCACAGCAGCAGTTTCTCCAGGAAGAATAAAGCAAGCAGCCTCTCAGATTTTCAAAAACAAATGTAAATTTAAAACAAGTCCTAGCACTGTAGCCCTGTCTATGGTTAAGTTATTATTTGCTATATCCTAAACCTGATATACGCAGGACTGGCTATTTAAACTCGGGCCTCTTGTGTAAGTGTTGATATGATTTTTGTTATGAGCATCACTAACAAGTTGGGTGCATTTAAGGACTTATTTTTCTTCACAAGCAGAAATAGCTGACTTCCACTAGGCTGAAATAAAAAAGAAATTAAAATGTACATCCAATCTGAGAAAACACATTCATTAAAAAATAAGGTTTAGTTAAAGTATCAGGTTACTATCTTACGTTTCTACTTAATCCACAAGTATATAAATGCAGCCAATCAGATCAGAGATCAAATCAGATCGTTACCACAATGCTCTGAAAAAGACAGCAACACACTTCTAAAAATAAACAAATGTATAAAAGCACCAATTGCTACCGAAGAAAATCCTTGCAATGTCACGTTAAATCAATCATCAGACAGCTCGCCGCCTTTCCTGCGTCAGGGAAAGGTAAAGCAAGTGACCCCTTCAAGTATGATCTAACAACTTCAGAACAAGCCTGCCTTGCTAAACCATTAATCTATCAGAACAGGTGAGTACATAACAGATGCAGAATAATACTTTGCCATTAATGAAAACATTGACACCACTCTACATTTGTATATATTAACACCTCAAGGATCAGTTGGG
>NW_010401881.1:25250-39895 GCF_000710305.1 Buceros rhinoceros silvestris
GGGGGGGGGGCGCAATACTGATTACCACTACACTGAGAACAGACTACTGTAAGGAGCAGCTCATCAGACAAGCAAAAAAATAGCAAAGACTTGCATACAGGGGCAACGTCAGAATTTGTCAGCATTTTCACAAGACTTAAAACAACTCACCAGTAAGTGAGGAGGCTTAATGACTGCCAGAGCCTTAGCCAGAGCTGAGGACATCGCAGTCAGCTGATTTCTGATTTGCTCAGAAGGCATGCTTTGTAGTTGAGGGCCTAGTGGAGCATCTTCTCTTGTACAGTAATTCAAATCTGAGCCAAAACTCAGCGTCCGAGTAGTATGATCAAGGCGAACCTTTGCAAAAAAAAAAAAAAGAAAAAAGAATAAGTATTGTATTATTTATTATCAGGCATAAACAATTTTCCTGTTGCTCTGCTTATGACCAATATGAGTCAATAGAAAGAAGAAATTACTTTTTAAAAGTTTTAGATATAACAGACTATGATAAATGCCAAATTAGTAGAAGAAAAATAGCACTGTGTGTGTTTGATTGCCATCGTTTTTTAACAAATAAAAAAATCCACTGGAAGAGGTTGAACTTTCAACGATTCTATGAAACAAGCACCGCAAGACAAATCATTCTTGCCTCTTCCTCCACATTAGCAATATGCAAAACAAGAATCCTAACTTTAATCCAGACAATTTTAACCCATCTAAAATATAAGCTAAAGTTGTGTGTTAATCTAAATGAATTAACTCAGCTTTATCCAAAAATCTAAATGGATCATTACTGAGCAATCTCAACTAAAAACCTAAATGGATCATTACTAACTAATGTAAAAACTCAAGTAAACTTGAGTTAACTCAAGTAAAAACTACATGTAACGCCAGCTTAAACATTTCAGTACAGGCTGTCGATCCTGCAACACAGCCAGCTTCACCCACACCACAACATTCCACAGCAGCTGCAGCATCTCAGACATCGCTGCACACTTCAGACACTGGTGTTTTACTTCAGTCACTTGGTTAGACAAAACCCAGCATCGGTGACTGCTACTCTTTAGTCTTGCACAACTAACTCAGCACAGGCAGAGACTGGCATCCCTGTTTGTTAGCCTTGCTTCACGATACGCTTGGCTCAATGACTGGGGCTCACAGGGCAAGTTCCAGCAAACTGCACTTCAACTTTTACTTCTATGGGACTTAAATTAGTGACTGTTCACCTAAATCAAAAATATACACCAGAATGACGATAATCGTCAGTTCTTAATATAGTCAGGTGCATCTTTTACTCTAGTTTATCTTCATCTATCAGACTCAATTGTCTTCCTTGAGTCCTATGTCCACCAGTTAGTTTTCATCCAATGTAGTGATACAACATTTCACAGAAGTCTTTTTACAGCACTTACTTGTAAGTCACAATGTCTGGCTGCATCAACAATATTACGTTCCAGCTGGAAAGCATCAACAAAAGGTACCAGGGTAGTCAGACGAGAAAATTCAATGCTTTGATAAATCTGGGCCACCTGTATGTGAACAGAAACATTTTTCCTCATTAAAAAGAGATCAGAAGTAGAAGTTCTTGTATGGGCTATAAAGCTAAGTCAACTAAATTATCAACAAATGGATGTATCCACATTAATAGAGTCACAAATACTCTTTCAGGATTTTCTTTCTGCACTGCGTTCAAACCTGAGCTAAGATTAAACATAACTTCTGAACGGCTTCTTTGTATGAAGGAGACTGGCAGCATTAACTACATACAGCTATGCTGCTAATTAGCCTTCAACTATTTCTTTAGCACACCAGAAATAACACTGCTTGTCACTTGTAACGAAAGCAGGTCAATGAAATGTGCATTTTGTAAAACAACTGAACACAAAAAAATCCACAACACCCCACCCAAACCTATCTCCAAAGCAAGCACTTTAACTTATGCCTAGTTACAAACGTTTTCTTTACCCATACCTGCTGCAGAAGGCGGAGAATGGTATTGTTTTGCAGGTGAGGAACATATAGCTGCAGTTCAGGTTCCTTTTCTGCTTGGTCTTTCACCCAGTTCAGAACCTATCAAAATTCTGAAAAGTTACTCTGTCTGCATCAACCCTTAAAAATCTTCAACACTGAAGTGCAAAGCACAATTCTGTAACGCTTCTGGTTTACAGCTCTTGAAACAGCAGCACTTCTGTCCAGATACTACACTGTTTGACTGCAGCCTATGTTTTGATCAGAACACTTTAATAACGGGTAGCTAACAATTTTTGTATGAAGGCGACTGACAGTACTGGCAACGTTTACCACACTGCTAATTTACCTTCAAGTTCTTTTTAGCACCTCAAATACCTTTGTTCCCACTATCAAAGAAAAAGAACATGATGTGCTTCATCGGCTGCAGAATTTACATTAACCTAGTCAGCAGGCTCTCACATTATTTTACCTCCCCATACTCTACATGAATAGTAGAAAAAGTTTTTCCACTTCCAACACAACCCATCTGCATGTATATGCACGTGTGTGCAGTTTTCTCGTTCCTACATTTTTAAATGAACTTTAACTTGGTACCACCTCCACCCACAGGGCCTTCTGATACATTCCCAAAACTCAGCACCCTTATAGGGACCCTCTAAACAGCTCTTAGAGACACGCATTAATTTGTATGCTAATCTCAATAATCTCATGCCTAACGTGGATCGGATGTTATGAACACATCACTGTAATGGAATTTGACCAAACAAAACCCAGCTACTGAAAATTCTGGCACCAAGTATTTACCACAAATCAATATTCAAATAACAGACTTCTCATCGAGACCAGCTGCAATATACACACAGAGCTACAGAACTTACCTTGCTGACACGGCTGCATAACTTGAGCGGGTGAAAGTCCACTTCAAGCCAATTGTACAGTTCTTTCACCTCTGGAACAACATATTGCACTACGTTGAACCTCACCTACAATCAACAAAAAAATCCAAAGATCTCACAATAAACACAGTATTAACAAATGGTTAAAGCTTTAAGAATTTTGTGCTCAAGAAGTTAAACAGGCACCACATGTACCTTTTAACAGAGACTACTTTTTTCTTGTTACAGCATCCTTAAATGCAGTGACAGTAAACCTATGCTGCATCACTTAACTGTATTCAAAAACGGAAAAGTAGACAAAAAACCATACGAACACGATAAACATTTAGACTAGAGTACCACCCTCAGCTTATGAACCATTTCTAAGACCACACAGATGCAGGACCCCATCCAAGCTAAAACCACACACTGCAGTTCATGAGGAACCTTCTGAAGCTTTAAATTGTGGGTTTGAGGCAAACCGGAAAGGTACAATAAGAATAACTAAGACAAGTAGTAAAATGAACCTCGAATCTTAAGTTTTTGGCATGTATGCAAATGACTCCAAGAAATCCAAATATTCTCTGAAAACTCACTAGGACTGAATGCCTGATTTGTTTACAAAGACCTAGGCAGGTCTGAAGAAAGATAAATCCAGCCTCCCTTCCAACTAAACCCAAGGTAGTTTTCACAATCACTCAGGTCCTCACAGGCTGCTATTTGATGTCTTGATCTCTGCTTATCCAAAATACATTTAAAAGAGAAAAATAAACATCTGTTGCAGTTAATCACACACCTTAGAGTAGGGAAAAAAAAACCCAAAGTTCTAGTTCACAACCCTTTTCAGACCCTTCAGAGTTTCAAAACATCTTCTGTTGCTTGGGTGACATAAAGGACAATACTGAATCTGACTCTTTAGTGTGCACCGACATTCAGCCTCCCGTTACTGCTGCCATTTCCAAGCAGTCCTTCTTGTGAATCTGAATTTTAACTATACTGTAACTCATACAAATAACCATAAAGCTGTTTTAACTTCTAGACTGCTGTCCCATACCTAAACATGGCGCTCTAGAAGGAAAACAGTCCAGAGAGAGGACTCAGTTAAGAGCTGCTCATCTGAACCCCACTACCTACCATATCATTAATGAGACTGGCACGCGTAGGTGGGGCCTGGAGACCCAACAGGGTGGCCAGGCGTCGCTGCTTCTCAACAATGATGCCATCCATATCCAGAAGGCGAGCGATATCGGTTCTCTCAGGAGTTATAGGAATGGACAGAGTGGCCAAAAGAACTCGTGTAGACATCCTGTTGACAAAGTACAACCGCGAAAGATGAACTGCAAGAGAACACTCATTAATTCCTTTTCATATGCGTGCCAGTTCAAGAGTAGGAATGAGCAGCATTCATGATGCAGAACTGTGTAAAAATACCAGTAATCACAGAAAAGACGCCAGCTGTGCAGTAAGAGTAGACTGCGGTCTGTACCTCAGTAACCAGGAGAAAGATTTTGAGAACATCTTTTCATTACTTACGTGTGTGTATAGAGACATATGTAGACACAGAGAAATACTAAGAAATTTAAGCTGCCTCTGTAAATACCAAAATTCTATAAAACAATGAAAACAGCAGAAAGCAGCACTTTTCAAACTTACTTTAGCTGCAGATCCCTACCGATCACTTTGATTGTATTGATTTTTGAAGTTTACAGTGCAAGCCAGGTGTACCTTTGGTGTAACAATACAAATGACTTAAAACTTTGACCTTAGTACCCACATGAACAGGAGTAGAAGAATTTCCATAGAGTATTTATTTCCGACAGATTCCGATTCTATAAACGCCTGTCCATGAACTTCAGAGGTCAATGGAACCAACGACTCCGCGTGCCTCAGAAGCCTTGCCAGTATCATACTTACTTTCAAAAAAGTTACAGACCATTTGGCTATACAGACCTTCAATATATTAAGGAAAAGTTTGTAACAGTAACAACGAAATCTTGTGAAGTAAATACAAGCCCTCGGAAGAGAAAAAAGAAGCAAACCACAGATATTAAGTTGCTTAGCTTCACAGTCCGTAATGGAGAAGAAAGCTTAACTAAGGTGAGCCTGATGTTCACGGTATTTCCACCGCAGCTCTGTAAAATACCCTTCTTGCTCCAGGTCTGAGGCAATTAGCACTGGCCATTTCAAGCAGAGCTGCTCATACCCACACACGTCACTGCTTACATGGTGTACAATTTAGTTTATTTTTGAACCTACAAAGTTATAAACAGAATCTAAGACTACAGGAAATATCTTTCCCCACCTCTGCATCTCCTCTTGCGTGAGATTCTTTCGCATTTCTCTTGATAAGTGATAAAGTCGGTGAAGTGTGGATGCATGAAAAAGAGCATTTCCTGACTTCCAGAAGACAGTTGAAACTTTGTGATAGTAATTTGCCATCAGTTGTGGTTTGGGTGGTTTCTTAGACAGTGCAAATAGCCCATGAATATCTTCCACTGCTTTGAAAGCTTCCTAAAAAAACCCAAAAACACTACTTTTAGGAAGTTTTTTGCAACACACAAAAAAGAGAAAAAATATACATTCACTAAAGGTTGTAAGACTATAATATACTTAATACCACTGTGAGCTGCAATCTTCAGTTCCACCAGCTACATGAAATGAAACGCTTCTTGCCTAACAAAGAAATTCTTTGGACATACTGCAAAGCCATTAACTATCTGCTTAGAATTTCTTAATAATGTTTAGTTCGTGTAATTTTTTGCAAACTGGTTTCTTCGGTTTTCAAGCTACAAACCAAGGGGAAAAGAACACCCCAGCTAGAAATTCTACTGTTTTACTATTATTCCAATTCTACTATTGCCTGGTTTTACCATTTTTCATAAAAATAATTTTTGTGATCAAAAACGGGATAGTTTCCCTAAAATTACATATAGTATCAGAAATGCCTTACATGTAATTACTTAGGTACCAAAAAACAAAAAAACACGAAGGAGAAAGTCCCCCAGATTCACAAAACCAGAAATTACAACCTTGGTTTTTTAGGGAATTTGACATTAGAAAGGTTGGAAGAGAATCTCTGAAAAACTTGCACTGACAGAGCACTTACTGGTTAGACACTAAGAAATTCAAGCAGCAACGCAGGGTCCTACCTAACAGCAGACTTTAGCATCTGCCAACCACTTCCCAGGGATCTAGCTCAGGAGCATGACAGATGGCAGGGGTGAAGGTGTCATCATCGACTTCTCCCTTTCAGAACTCAAAGTGAGTTCAGCTACTACCAAGCAGCAAAAGCTTGGTTTGAAATGCTACTCAGGAACATCAGACTAAGTATTCAACATGCATGTGGTGGCACGTTCTAGACATCGAAACTTCATTCTTTAGCTATTCTCCTGTCTTTACCTTGGAGTATGTACCATGAAACATGATCTGCATGGAACAGATTCTGGACCAGCTGTAGCCTACAGTGTGGCTACGAGAGCCCTGCTGCATACCTGCCAGAGCTCCATGCTAATAGCACTGTCGAGCTGCACAAGCCTGGTCTCCAAGTGCATTGACTGACTGTCGGGATTGTTGAGGTTGATGGCTGTGCTTTGGTTATGATGGCGCTGGATCTGCCCCAAATGCATTCGCAGGTTGTCGCAGAGTTTACGGAACTCAGCTTTACGTGTGTACTGCAGGCAGAACTTAAAAGCTGCAAAAATGAACCATATAAATTAAGAATGCTCACTAATAGTAGTTCTAAATGGATTCAGAGATGTAAATCAGTACATTTAAAAAATCTTCATTCACAATCCAATGACGTATCAAACAAGATGCAACCTAAATGTCACACCTAATGAGTAACTGCCAATGCAAAGCGCTTCCATCTTGACCTCAAAAATTGAAGCAGCTTCTACATAACTAAACTTAAGGAGCAAAGACAACACTTTGAGTCTCTTCAAAAATGTTCTAATTTAAGCATTGATTCTGGTTTTTATTTTAAACTAAGTGCAAGTAAAACTCTGAATGGCATGATGGATGGCATGGTGTTGGCTTTGTAGAACGTGGGAAAAAATTCTCAAGTCATCTAAACATGGTAAAGCTAAATGAAGCTTTCAAATGACTAGAAATGGCACAGAAAAAAAACATGCCTTTGATCCCATAGTTCCTTTCAAAAATCTGTTTTTGCTTTACCACTGTCAGTAGAAAAATTGTAAAGTAACTCTACCAGAACAGTCACAAAAGGAAGCCTTGACACTGCAGCACAAAGACTGAAGCACACTAAAGCACCTAGAACTTACCCGACAGTGACCTTTCCTAATGTACTTGCACAATTTGGATCCAGGTTAAAAATCTAACAGGCTCTTTGTTCAAAAATACAGAGCCCTAACTTACACATACAAAGGAAAATGTTTTTCGGCTCCCCTCTCACCCTTAATAAAAGATTAACATATAAAGTCTTATAAAGTCGGTTCTTGCAGAATAATGTCAGAAAGAACGAGACTGGACTTTTTCCTATTACCTTCTGGATAATATATTGCTAAGTCTGTGTCAACTGACAGCACATCATCACTTGACAGTACTCTTTTGTGCACCCTAGTTAGCTGACACAGAATATGTTAATGGAAGACACATTTGCCATTCTGGATAACAAAGTGAAAACACAACCAATTTCAATAGGTAAATTAGAAAAAATAAAGATACGGTCATAGTCTCAGTACGTCCAGGAAAAAAAAAATAACTTTTTGCTTGCAGGCTCTGTTGGAAGAAAAGATTGGTGCCCAGAAGCCTCAGTAATTTCAAAGAAACTCTGTAATTTTAAGAACAGTATGTGAGTACATACATAAGCTTAAGACATTAATGTATTTCCAGCTTTGAAGCAGTACCCAAATAGAAATAACCTTTAACTTCATAGTTTTACAGGATGTAAAATAGAAGTCCTAGATCTCCTAATACTCTAAGTCTCAATCTTTTTGACTTACCTTGCTGTGCGATATCATGGTACAGGCGTTCCACTCGAGAATTATTTCGGAGAAGATCCAAACACTGTCGGTATGATTCCCACAGAAATTTAACCCAGGGTGTCAAAAGCAGTCGGTCAGTACGATCCTGAGTGTCTTCTCCACTTACAGCGCTCAAAAGAACACTACAGTCAGGGCAGGAGAGTAAGGAAAAGTGGTTTATTCTCCACAGCTCTCACCAATTTTTCTAATCAATATCTAAGATGAGACCAGACAAAAACTGAACAGCTAACTGCTGCTGAACAGTCTATTCCTTTTTTTCAAATGGGTCCCTCAGACGTCTCCCTTTTCCTTTCAAGGATGTACACCACTTTTCTTGCTGTTACGTTTCAAACTTTGGCCCCTGCATATATGACTGACACGTACAAGCTTCCGAGGTAAGAGACACCAGGAGCTCGTGTGTCCTTCACATGAGTAAGCCAAAGGAAACCAATTCCAGGATTCTCACCTTCACTCTTCTACCAAGGAGCCGTGCACTGTACCTCTGTTAAAATTCAGATATCACTCTATATCAGATGCTTTCCTACTTGCTGAAACATGCTTTTTAGTCACCAGCAATGCTGCCAGAGAGCGCTCACGTCTTGTTGACACGACTCAGAAACAATGTGTGCCATATGATCTGCAGACATTGAAAACTAGAATCCTTAAACCATCAAATCCTTTAAAACTTCTGACATAAAAAAGATGCTTGAAGATGGCAGAACTGAGATATGATAATCTTGCATTTAGTGGCCATAACTGCATTCTCTTATTCAGAGAAATACATTGTAAAGAATTCCCAAGACACCGAGACAAACTCGGGGCTATGGCCCACGTGACCACTTTCTGCTGAACAGTCCGTCCAGCACAACAAACTTACAAAGAACCATCTTCCCTAAGCCTCTTTTGAACTATGCTGCTAAGAGAAACTCTCAACTCTTGTTAACTGTCTTCTGTTACACTGCTTCTGGTTCTAACTTCCTTCCTTGAGCACTAGTTCTACATACCAGAGGTGACACTTCACCACAGCCTTCTCCAACAGATCAAACAGTGAATACAGCAAAAAAGTATGAGAAGACTAGAAAACAGGATCTAAAAAACCCTGAAGAACCCGTGGTTGTTCAGATAAAGAAGTGTGACTTAGAAGACACATTTCTAGTCCTCGGTTATATAAAAGAGAACAAGAGCAGCAGTCAATCTACAATGTCTATTAGTGGGATTCCTCTGTGACAAGGACTGTTTCAGGCACTGGAAAGAACACGAACGGCGCTGTCATCCTGGAACCTCTGCTGATGACAGGTCTGTAACTTCTTCATTTTTTGCAACCAATGAGTCCCCTACTTCTACCAGAGAGCCTTGCTGTTAACATGTAAATCCACAGCCTTCTACTCCCTGTCTTTCTGAGTATTATTTCACTACTAAAACTCTATTCCTTATAGTCACCTACATAATACAAAATATCCTCTACTTCGATAATTTCTTCAAACTTTCCATTATCAGTAGATACAACTTTGATTTTTTAGCTTCTGTGCCAAGATTTTAATTGAAATAATTCCCACTAACTTCACTCCTTTGTCATTACATGCCATCAGCTTCCCACTGGGCCATGACTTAGTCCGCTTCCAATTCAACCGCAAACATCCCTTCCAGTACCTATGGTATCATCGGCTTTACTTTTCCCCAGGTTAGATCTCTGGCATTTCTTGAATCTAAAAAATTAAATTACCAAATGAAATTCTAACACAATCAGATGTCTTCTGCCCTTCAACAAGCCTATGCTAAATTTTACTTTTAACTCTATGACCTGAATGTTATCGCAATCGAGATAACAACACATCAGCCACTGTTCAGACAGACGGCTCCTCAGTCCTACAGACAGATGATGAGAAAACACACTGACTGCTCAGCTCAGATGGGTATCTGCAGAGCTTCAGTACCCAAAACATCTGCTCGTTATTTTTAAAACTCTGGGTCAGAAATTCTGCTGTCACCCAACACGAAGAGAAAGCTGACTCTTCCATTCACCACAGACAAGGTAATTTCCCTGGTATAAAACTCTCTTTTATTCCAGAATCAATATTCTTACAAAAATCAGTAGCAAAGTATTGCTTTAATTTTCAGATCACACCTACAATGGCTTATCTCAACCCACCTCCTCAGAATTTTACCACCACTTCTCCACTTACGGCTGAAGATCTTTTTGTTATTTCTTTTGATATATTCTGCAAGTGTTAATTTTGTTTGAATTCTGGAAATTTTAATTTATTCACTACACAGCTTAATTTTTTTAAAGGACATAGGCTGATGGCTCCTCCAAATGCAGCTGGAATGCTTGAAAACATTTCTTCACCCCACCTTGTCACCCCTCTTCCACAGATGTCACCACATACACAGTTCTACTATCAGAGTTAATGTGAACATTCCCTAAATCAACAGATTCATCTGAAGAACATAAATATGCAATCGGAGTTAACCTCACTTTGCCCAAAGCAAGTTAAGAAGTTCTCCCACAAAACACTCTACAACAGAACAGTGACTTCTCACAGAGCTGGAGAACGACTTCAGCCTAACCCGGCGCTATTTGCCAGTGAAGGTCTATACACAAAGCAGATTTATTAACTGCTCGTCTTCTCCACTCCTGCTACATTCTCATTACCCACCCAATTACAACATTCTAAATTTACTTTTGATGCCCTCTCTTCTGTTATCCCATCAGTTACCCAGGCAACTATAAAGTAGCATTTCCTTTTGTCTGTGCACGCACAGTGTGGTCAGCAAGACCGAAGGTTATCACACAGAAATTAAGGGGGTCTCATATAATTAGCAGCATTTGTACACCAGCTGATCATGAGCAGCTCTCAACAATAAACTCTCCAATACCACTACAGATGCAGATCCGAGCAGATCCTAGAAGGCAGTGAGCCAACTCCCAAAACTGCTCCTACTGTATCTCCAATTTCTATTCTTTACTATTTAACTTCCTTTTCTTTACTCAGGCTTAGGATTTTGTTCAATGCAAAATGCCTGTTTTTCCCCCACCTTTAGAACCTCTAAGAACACCACTGGTATTCCATTTCACACCCACCATCTTTACACCCCGGTTCTCTGAACTGCCCACATCCTTCATGACAGTAAGGACGCTTGGCTGTGAATCGCCACATTTTACAGACAGGTCACCTACCTTTCTGGAGTCTGAATGTTATCCAAGTCTTCAATGTCCAGTACCATCTGCTGGGATTCTTCCTTAGCTGCTTCTGTTTTTTCTTCAGCTAACTTTAAATAAGCTCGAACAACGTCCTCCAAAGATTTGATGTTCACCTGCATCAAAGGAGAAAATGGGAAGGTATTTCCATGCACAATGGGGAACAGATATTTAAAACATAAATGCCGCAAACCCAGGAACATCTAAAATGCAGATTCGCTCCAACTCAAGACCAGTCAGTTACTTTTAGATCTCATCAGCTGACATACACCAAGCCTGCTACAAATAAAAAAAAGTTAATTCTTGAAAAGCCATACCTGCTGGCAAATATTCTTGTACTGGTACAGCCCTTCTTTCGCCAGATGACTCTTGCGGAGATCCACACAGAGTTCCAGGTACTTCAGCATAATCGGCTCGTGGATTTTCTGCCATGTTCGGTGTTTTTTACTTTTCATAACATCATAGAGAACATCAAGGGCAGGCTGCTTTTTGCCGACCTCAAGGAATTCTGAAAGTAAAATCCAATCAGCTAAAGATTTGCAAAGCAGAAGATTCCTGGTTTTAACGCTCTAACCTTTTTGAATTTAATCAACTCTAACCAAAGTTCATTGACGGTTTGATTTAGCTGGCCAGATCAAAAACGTTGGCAGATGCAACTGCAGTGGCAGTCTTTCAAGGATGCAACAGGCAAGGGAACGCAGACCTTTCCATTAACATGAAAATTCCAGGATAGCAGAGACATCTCTCCATCCATCAAGGCATGACGAGGCGCTTCATACATATTAATATAACACACACATCCAGTTTTAAAGCTAGTTGATCAAGAAGGAAAATGAATATACACCATGAGGCTTGTAGCACAGCACCTACCAATGTAATTCAACAAGACCGACCTTCCAGTCAATCTGACTAAAAAAAAAAAAAAAGCCCTGCCCTCAAGCCAAGAAAGAAAGAAACTTCACCCAGAGAAGCTGTTTGGACTTTTTTTTTAACTCAGAGTGGTCTAGAGATTCAGTTTATAGAACAGTTACACTAAAACCTGCTACAGCCCAACTGAAGGATAAGACATTTTTTAAACCACTTCACTGTGGAAATCAGTCCCCGTTTATTCATTCCCTAAGCAGCTGCTGTTACTAACAGAATCTCCCAGCAGAGCAGCAGCTCCCGTCTAGGACACACCAGGCGCTCTGCTCAGTACAAACCACAGCAGACCCTTCAGGAGCAAACAGTGAAGCAGTGCAGCCAGCTACCAGCACGGTACACACAGGCCACACACTAAACCTACTCTTAGGAGCAGAAGGCAAGGCAAGCCAAGCGAATGCCGTGAATGAGCAGCAAACAGGTTTAAAAGATAAAGAGGAGTCGAGCACAGCTAAAAGGAAATGTCTGTGTTCTTCAAGGCTGAGGGGTGGAGTCAGTGCTTCCCATGAGGTACTGTGGAAATCCCTATGTCCCTAAAGAAACCAGGGCAAAAACAATTAAAGAAGGGGCTGACTCAAGGTGCTCAGACGTCAGTCAGAGCTTCTCCATTTTGTAATCTTAGAATCAAAGTTAAACATGGCTAAAAAATGGATTTGGAAAGCAGCAGTGTGCTTCTAATTTAAGGGCCACAACATGTGGCCCCATGTGTTCGTCGGTGAGTTTATGTAAATAACGAGCTTGCCTAAGATTAGCCAATTCCTTTCTAGAAAAAACCATGGTCTTACATTAAGGTTACAGTGCGGCAGTATCCCATATTTTTTACTCAAGGCAATTTTAAAAAAGCTATCCCCCATCCCATAATTTACACTGTTATTTTATCTCAGTGCTGCTTTTTTAAATTTATGAATATAATCTTGAAAGGCAAGTTTAATCTTGCAGCAATGCCAGGCCGCTCCAGGCAGAACTCTCAGTGGTCAATAACCAACTGGACAAAGCACAAAATTAATTCACATCGTTTTGAAACTTTTAATTAACTCTGGTCAAGCAAGTTCTTAAGAGTAAGTTGAATAATTAAGGCTAATTTAATAGACACTGTAGTAAAAGCACACACAAAATGAACCAGAAGAGTCAAATACAGCACAGATCACCCTGGCTTGCAGTAGAACCCGTGAATTACCGGAACAAAGATGTGCACCAGACAAAATGTAAAGCCTTAGCCCCTCAATAGCTGTCGGAATTACAGTTCTTCCATTTCTTACTGTTTACCACTTAAAATGCTAAAAGGTAGCTCTGAGATAGCAAAGGTAGCAACAGAAGCTCTGAGTGGATGAGAGCTAGCTGATACACATGGACAACTCATCTACTGCTAACCAAAAATCCTGAATTAAGCTGAATTTTACAACCTGAGAAAATGTGTGTCACATTTTGTGTCACAAACTGTCATGCATTATCCAACACCTCTAACAGGGAGCAAACTCAATAACTGCAACAACAAAACACTCCCATGACATCCCTGACCATAATGCCAGACATTAAAAACAGCTAAGGGTTGGCTTCGACCTACGTTTATCATTTGAAAGCAATACCAGCCCTTCTCAGATACCTGAATATACTTACAATCTGCACTGGATGGTCCAGTCTGAAACTTCAGCTTAACATTAAACTGCTTCCTGCTACGTACAACTTGCCTGAGCTACAACCTGCGCTTGGCCGTGGTGAGACTGAGCCCCTGCAGTTCACAAGACTCCACACTGCTTGTCCTGCTTCCACTCAGTCTCCCGAGACTGAGGATTGCATTTGTCTAGGGAACACTCCCTTCAGACCCAGCCCTTCGGCTCAACTCTGCTCCTTCACTTCCTCAGGATTTAGTAGACTTGCAGCAGTGCAAGCGATGTGAATCTAAAGCTGCTCTTCAGTACCAGGAGTGCAACAGTAAAATGCTGTTTTAAACAGTTTCAGGTCAATATTTCACAACGTGACTTGCTCACCAACTAAGCACAACTTAACCTACCCAAGAACTGTGAAGTTTAATAAAAGTTCATACATGGTACATCCATCTTTTACTAAATACTAAATAATTTTGCTAAAATACAACTTCATCTTTGGCAGTTGATTGAAGCTGATTTTACCTGTCATCTTTTTATCTTTGTGGGAATGATTTTTATGATGCATTTCAGTTTAGAAATCTTGAGGACACACAGTACTTTATTTAACATTTTCTGGTTAAAATGCCAAGTACTTGAATTACATCCCCAGGCCATGCAGCCTCTTCAACTGTCATTTCAAGACTTGTACATCCTCTGTAATTTTTTGATGTCTTTAAGTGTCGTCCTGAAATGAAGGGTCTAAATGGTCTTCCCAAGTGCCTAAAATAGGATACTATAAAAAAGTGCTGAAGTCATACATTTCGCCTGAAAGGAAGCAGTTGACAAATATAACCAGTCCAGCTTTATATGTGGCAGACAGCAGGAGACAACTACAGCACAGCCTCCTTGGTTTCTATTCCAAAGGCAAACGTGCATCAGCCTGTGCAACGTTTCGGGAGTTTAATCGTTTGCACTCTCACGAGAGGCACCGGAAGGACGCGAGGACTAAATACGAAGCCCACATAGAAACACTGGGCCCAGGATGGGCCCAGTTTTGAAATCGTCCCGGAGCAGGTGCGAGAGCCAAGCCAGGCACCTGACGCCCAGCCCCCGGCCAGCGGGGAGCCCCTTC
>NW_010401882.1:0-1039 GCF_000710305.1 Buceros rhinoceros silvestris
TCTTCTCTCAGTTTTTTCCTTGGTGTTTTTCTATACTGCTCTGTAGTGCCCTCTTTTTCTTCTCTGTTTGTGCTTTTCCGGGAACAAGCACCAACTTCTCCCAGGGGCAGTGGGGTGTCTGAGGATCCACGCTGGAGGACAAGCATTAATCGGGCTTCAGCTGGTAGCCAGCCAAGGACAACCAACGGGTCAGAGTCGTTAGGGTTTTAGGGTTAGGCTTTGAGGGTTAGGGTTATTGTTAGGGTGGTTAGGGTCAGAGTCGTTAGGGTTTTAGGGTTAGGCTTTGAGGGTTAGGGTTATTGTTAGGGTGGTTAGGGTCAGAGTCGTTAGGGTTTTAGGGTTAGGCTTTGAGGGTTCGGGTTATTGTTAGGGTGGTTAGGGTCAGAGTCATTAGGGTTTGAGGGTTAGGCTTTGAGGGTTAGGGTTATTGTTAGGGTGGTTAGGGTCAGAGTCGTTAGGGTTTTAGGGTTAGGCTTTGAGGGTTCGGGTTATTGTTAGGGTGGTTAGGGTCAGAGTCATTAGGGTTTGAGGGTTAGGCTTTGAGGGTTAGGGTTATTGTTAGGGTGGTTAGGGTCAGAGTCGTTAGGGTTTTAGGGTTAGGCTTTGAGGGTTCGGGTTATTGTTAGGGTGGTTAGGGTCAGAGTCATTAGGGTTTGAGGGTTAGGCTTTGAGGGTTAGGGTTATTGTTAGGGTGGTTAGGGTCAGAGTCGTTAGGGTTTTAGGGTTAGGCTTTGAGGGTTAGAGTTATGGTTATAGTTAGGGTTAGGGTCATTAGGGTTAGGCTTAGGGTCATTAAGGTTAGGGTTAGGGTTAGGGGTAGGGTTAGGGTTAGGGTTACGTTTAGGGGTTCGGGTTAGAATTAGGTTTAGGATTCGGGTTCTTTCCGTCTTCCCCCCCAGGCGCGGGAAAGATTTGTCGCGCCTCGGGGGAGTGGACGCGACATTCAGAAATGCCTCTGCAAAGGAGCACATGAAAAGGGGCGTGTCGAGCCACTCGTTGGCACTCTGCTCCCACCCGTGGTGCTAGCTGCCGCCCCTTT
>NW_010401883.1:0-5248 GCF_000710305.1 Buceros rhinoceros silvestris
CTCCGCGGCGGAGCGAAGAGCGGGGACGGGAGCGCAAGGTGCGCCCCCGCGTTGCGGACTGGGCGGTTGTGTGGCAGAGCCCAGGCCGAGAGGGGAGAGGTAGAGCCGGGAGTGCCCGACGCGACCGTCACGGAGCTTTGGGGCAGCCTTGCCAGCCCTTTTAGTTGGCAGCAATTAAAAACTAGAAATTACCGTTTATTGCTCCCAGTATTTAAATGCTCTTCACGTCCCTCACCTTGCCAGGCGTTTCTGAGCAAATCCCCTGATTTACGAGTGTGATTCATTCTTACAGCTCGGTCTGAGCTTCTATTTCTAGCTCAGATACGTCATTTTAGAACAGTATTCTTAGGATATTTTCTTTTACTTTAAAACACACCAGAGCTGGTGGAAATACCAGCTGATGTTCACCTCCGGTCCTATGGCACCTACTTAATCTAAACAATAAATCGAAATGCAGCATTGCCCAGCAAAAACTAACATGATTATATGCATGAGAAATCTGAAATACTGAAACTCAAAACAGCTGTAATTTCTACTCTAGACTCCTGGGTATTTCAAGCAAGAAAGTTGTTACTAACTCATAAGAGCCTCTAGCCTAACTACAGCAGTAAAATGCCAATGTTTCAGTCAATATTTTGAAGAGATGAAGACAGGGAACATTTTCCTTTGCTGTTTTGTGTTATGTGTAAGCTGTGGTCAAATAGACCTGCTGGTTTTACCTGGACCAAACCCAAGCAGAAGAGATTTGTGCCTTTCGGCTTTGGAAGCATCACTTAAAAGAGCCACACTGTGTGCAAACTGCAAGACAGACAACGTGAGCTTTGGTAACACAGATTGAACAATAACCCAGGTACCGGAGCAGGAACTTGGATGCCTGACAAGTTCATTTGTCAGGTATTAACTTGTTTATTGAAAAGTTAGTCTTTTATAGGTCCTGGTATCTTGGATGATTAAAGGCAATATTAGGTCAGAAAAATTTGCCTAGATACAACACCTAATCACGATCAGTGTGAAAACGTGAGTTTTAACCCATGAAAGGTTAACCCAGAAAAGAAGGTATCAGTTTGTGGAACGCTGTATTTCTTACACTTGTGTTTTGATTCCACGTTGAAGGATAAAGAGCATGTAAACTTCCTGTTAACTCCAGCACTGATTTAATGTCTGGAAGAGAGGAGGGAAAGAATGATGTATATGTTTTTTTCATCTCATTAGCTATCTCTGGCTCCACCAAAAACATGTCTTGTGCCCAACAAAAGAAAGAGGAAGAAAGATATAATTGTAATATTGTTTTTCACTGCCTTCTCTTGTTTCCTTTGTAGCAGGGATGGAAACAAGTTCTACTCACAGCCAGAACCCTCAGAACTTGTTTGTGGAATCAGTGAAGCTTCCAGGACCCAATTCTCAATTCATGTGTAGAAGAAAACCTTGGACTATTTATTGTCTTCTTCTATGCCAAAGTTGTTCAGGTTGTTGTGCATTACCTTGACATCAACTAAAAGAGTCTTGCTACTGTTGCTAGCATGAATGTAAACATGTAATGTTTTTACATGAATGTAAAAACTGTGAGCAATATACATTGCCTCTCCTCAAACGTTCTGCTGCTCTGCATCTAACTCAAGGTACCTTTCTTTGGTGTAGTACCAGCTGCCATCTCCATACCATGTACGGTATAAATCCGTAACTGCTAGTGCCATCTCTGAGCCCAGCATCAGCGATGTTACTTAACCGGAGGATGAGGTAGGGGAAAAGAGCCTTTTACAGAAGTGCACAAGGTAAAAGGTGTGTGAGGGAAAAGTTCACATGCCCGTTAACAGAGTTAGAAAGAAAGCGGCTGCAAGAGGCGCTTATTTCTTTAGGTATATACTGTGCTCTGCGTTTTTTATTGATCTTCCTGTTCTGATAGTTCTGTCACTTTGTCTGCTTGTCTGTCTGCTTGTCTCTCTCTTGCATGGAGGGAGAAATGAACCTGCAGAATTCCCTTTCACGCTTTGGGCAAAACCCTTCTGGCTTCATTGCTTGTTGTGCCATTGCTGGCCCCTACCTCTTTCTTAGAGTCTTGTCCTTCCTTCCCTACCTCTTCATCTCAGCCTTTAGTTCCAGAATTTTAACACTCGTCTAGCTGCACTGTCACCGCAACATGTCCTCCTTGTTAGTGGAATAATTGCTGCAACCCTTTCTTCCACTGCTACACAAAGGAAGGCTAGCAATCAATGGGCAACCTGAGAATGTCAAAGTAGGCAAGAGTTTGGAGGTTAGACTCTGTAGTAGATGGCAGCAGTCGCTGACAGCTGATGTTTGCTGAGAACAGAGCATGTACACAGAGAAAGAGTGAGGTGTGGGCTGTAAGCTAGATGTCCCTAGGTAGACACCCCAAAATAGTGACATCTCTGTACATTTTATCGTTTCTTCTGCAGGTTCCTGTTGAATGTTTGTTCACGATGTTTTTGCTTTTTCCTTCTCATCACTTCATACCCACTCAGCATTAAGTCTGAGTCCTTGCCATCCAATTGGTAACTGTTGTGCAACCCTGCCTACCCAAGCCATTCCAAGGTGAATGCCAATAGCAGGTGGCAATAGCAGAGCTTGCACCACCCTTTGATTGTGTTCTCTCCACTCAAATAATTGTCAGCCTGTACTGGAATCACGATTTAATATCATAAACCTTATAAACATATCCATGTTAATAACTGCAACAGGAGGTTTAAGCATTCACGTGGAGTGAGGGAATGGAAAAACTTAGAAGCCGTCAGTATCTTTAATTGAAACTGCCCATAAAATATGACCAAAGGTTTCTTTGTTCTTGAAATGGGAATCTGGAAGCACTTTTCATCATGAAAAAGATGAAGAAGCGGAAAGTCTTAATTTCATTTGAATGTTTACCTGGCTAAATGGTAGGAGTTAGAATTCATAGCAGTAATAGGGAAGGCAGTAACAGTGTATGTGTTAAGATAAAAAAGAGGGCCAATCCTGCAGCTGTTAATAGCAGTACTATTTACTGCTGTTAAAGTGGGTGGAATCAGTAGTTCTATATGAAATATTCAGTTTATCATTGTACAGGACAAAATGTGTTTTTATATGGTGTAACTTTTTGTTTGTTAGTTTTGATGTCTCTCGAGGCTGCAAAGAAGCTAAAACCAGAAGACCTGAAGCCATATTATTCCTATCACTACACTTCTGTCCATTTTCATATTCATGATAAAGGATAGCAGCAAGCAATTAGCAACAAGCCGTTAACAAAACCACATTGACATTCTTTGCTTTACCTGTAAAATTTACTAAACAGGCATATCACGTGGACTGAAGAAGGGAGAGGAAACTGTGCATGAGGTGAAATATACCCACACCTGATTAAATACTGTGTGGTAAGTTAGTCCCTACAGCTTCTGTAATTCTTCATATTTTTACCAGGGCAGCACAAATACTATAAATTCTAGACATATTCAATACAGTAATATCATAAAGCCTCATGCTTCACTAGATGTTTGTTTTATCTAAGGTGAATGGTAAGAATTTTTCTTTTTGCTGAGTGTTAATGGTGAAAAAAAACCCATATCAAGGATATGATAATGTTTCTGTTTCGTCCTTTTCTTAGAGCAGGTAATAGGAGTGATCTATGTGCTGCAGCAGAAGTGAGGAGGGTTTTTTCGGTCTCACCCATCTTCTTAGAACAAGTTCCTGGTATCTAGTGCAAACAAATATATACAAACTTGTACACCTTCTAAGCAACATCTGAAAAGTGAGAAACAAATGATGTGTTTTTCAACAGGGAGTAATGAGACTAAGAAAGTAAATACTGTGCAGTTACACAGTTTTCCGTAAAACCGCTTTTGCTCTATCCTTTGGTGGCAGAAGGTAACATTTGCAAAATCCATTCACTTACATAATTTAGAACACTGCTGTTGTTATGAACGATACTACTCATTTATAGAACTTTTTTACTGTTCATTGGCTACGTGATGGTTTTTCTAGTTGTGCTGTAGCTGAGCTGGGAGGCTCAGGGTATTGTCTTATCCATTGTATACACACAGGAGTCAACCCACAAAAGCCAGCGTTGTGTGCATTTAAAGTGAGACACTCAGAATGATGGACAGATTTGTAAAGGATAAAGTGGTTTTACCTGAAGTGACACAGTTCAGTTCACTCTTGGAAACATATAGTATCTATTGAACATGACTGCTAGAAGAAGAGTACATGCTATAACCACAAAGGGATCTGAATGCTGAAAGGTTCCTCTTTCAGGTATCTTGCTTCTGTGTTTTTTTTCCATTTTGTAATGTGTTGGTAGTCATCTCACAGATCCAGCATATTGACTTTAGTAGTTGTGTCCGCAGGTTTTTCTGGAGACTTTGTAGTTGCTTTCTCCACAACTCCCTAAGCCTTGCATTTGTAGTCAGGCTGAGATTGCTGTAATGTCATGGGTGATGTCTTTGCCTCTAGTTGCTTCTGGAGTTGTGCATAATCTTGTTGCCTAAAGGAAAGAGCTGTAGTTTTCTTTCCTCCCCATGAGAGCTGTTCATGTTACATATTCCTGAGATCTCATATATGGAAAATACAGTCCTTATTTTGCCTGCTCTTCCATATGCAGGTGTTCAAATTTAACAGACGTACCTGAATTCGATTACAGCATCCTCCACTTGAAAGCCAGCATAGATGCATGTGTATTATTTCTTCCTGTTGTTGCCTCAGCTGTCTAAGTGTATGGGCAGCAGCAATTCATTTTCTTCATGCCAAAGCCAGCTCTGCAAGTTTTATTGGTATAATTAATCCCATTGGGGGAAGAGAAGGTCATTTAACAGTAAAAACCAAAATAGGGTAAGAGGCTGGGTATAAATATGTTGTTACAAAGGTGACACATGAGACTGATGAATTTCCTTGCTGTGTTGGAATAGCTATCCCAGTATAAAGCACCTTTATACAAAATTAACTATAGACATGTTAAAGAGTTGGGATAGCAGGGAAATTGTATTGCTTAAATTCTATCATGATAATTAAAATGGTGCCTATTTTTGGCAGACAAGCCCCAAATAACCTATAGCAATTTTAAATTACTTGATTTGGCCGGTGGTTTTCTACAGTAGAGGCCTGTCCTTTCGTGTGAAGTAAAATAAACTTTTCAAACCCACATTTCCATTTTCTGTCCTTTCCCAGAAAGGCATGTCAATGAATCCTGTTCTCCTAACGGCACGTTTTCATGAAGAGTGGTTAATGAAGTAGGAGCAAAGATCGGGGGGGGGGGGGGGGGGGGGGG
>NW_010401883.1:5390-10351 GCF_000710305.1 Buceros rhinoceros silvestris
ATGTGTGCGGAATTTCGTGTGGGCGTGTGGGAAGGAGAGCCTTGACAGATGGTTCCCCGGAACTAGGGTTGCCAAATGTCGTGTTTCAAGAAAAAGGATGCATGGCCAAGGAGGAGGGGAGGGAGGTAGCCTAGCCCTTCTGCCCCTGAGCTCCTGCTGTCACCTCTAGGTTCGTAGTAAGGGAGTTCAGGCAGCCCATGCCAGAATCACCACTCTGTACCAACCCACCACTCCTGCACTCTGCTCTCCTGCTGTCTTCCACCAAAACTGAGTCTCATTCACAAATTAAAATAAGATTTAACTCTCAGTGAGGGGAGAGGTCTCTGCGTGCCTGTGCAGTTAGGGGAAAGTCTTGCTGCCCTGAGGCCATCCTGCTGGAGCTCTCCAGCTCCCGAGCCTTTCCTCTCCTTCCAAACCTGCCCCCTCTCAGCCCCTTCCCTTCCTGGCCACGCTGTGGCTCTATGCCCGGTGCTAGCCAGCTCCAGCCTCCCTGTGACATGCACTGAGGCTGTCCACACTGGCCTTCTGCTCCCACTGTCCTTGTGCAAGAAGTGGCTCCTGCTGCTGGCAGTAAGGTGGACACAGCCTGCACTTCACCAATATCCACCCCAGCAGGACTCTGATGGAGGAAAAAGAGGATGTGTGTGTGTCAAAACCGAAGTGGCTCCTGCTGCTGGCAGTAAGGTGGACACAGCCTGCACTTCACCAATATCCACCCCAGCAGGACTCTGATGGAGGAAAAAGAGGATGTGTGTGTGTCAAAACCCAGCCACCTTAGCAAGGTCTAACCATGCCAGCCCCTGGTACTGTGGTGGGGGCACGGGTGGCAGGGTGGTAATGAGATGGAGTGTCTTGAGCTAGAGATCAAGTGAGTGGGTAAGACCATTATCTATTTTCTGCAGCCTGCGGTGTTGACTGGCCTCCTCATGCTAACCCACTTCTTCAATGCTCTGTGGGGAGAGGAGGGCTAAAAGCCCTCTTCAGGTACCCCCTTCTCTGCAAATATGGACTGCAGGATGTTCTTTAATTATACATCCCACTCCCTCAGCCTAGCACCCCTAACCCGTGCATCCCCAATCTCCCCTTTTCTCCTGAGTATCTCCCTGTCCCACTGCAGAGTACACTTCAGTCTCTGCTCTCTGTTGACTTTTGCAAAGAGGTTCCCAGCGCTATACTGAATGTGAGAGGACTCCTTGCAGTGGAGCAGGCACTGCAGCTGGGCGCTGAGCCTTATGCACCTTTATGGATTGCTGTGCATTTCAGTATGATACACTGTGTGTGCCACAGGTGAGAAGTTTCTGCAGGTGACGGTAGAGGACTAAAGAAATAGTCTATAAGCCGCCTTCAGCCCAGTTGTCAGCTGGCAAGTCACCTGCTGTAAAAAAGTCTTCTAAGGCACTGCCTTTCAAGTGGCCATGAAGGCTTCTTCCTGTTATATGAAACCAGATTATGACTGAACTTATTTGATCCACTCCTAGGGAGTAATAAAATACACATTTTGCTCAGTAAAAACTCCATCTGGTCTCTGAGATATATTGGCATGGCGAGCGTCCACCTTCCATCGCTGTCACTCACAGTCCTCATCCAGCCACTTATCAGTTTAGCTGTCACAAAAAGCAGAAAGATTTCTCTTGCATAGTCAAAAAGTCACCTCCCTGAGGCCTCTACTAAGAGGTCCTGCCTCTGTTCTGGCAAATGAAGCAGCACATTTTAAGGTTGTAGCAGCCTACAAAGGATTTAGCAGGCTGCCCCTTCTGCGTGGGCATTCAGAACTGTTTCTCTACAAAGAAACTATGTAAAGAGGAGAGAAAGCATTGGAAATTAAAAATTAATCACTCTTGGTTTTTTTCTGGAAGAGCTCTTTTATAATGCTCCAGAGCAAACAGGAGTTTGCTGGTTAGAAAAATCAGAAAACTGAATGCCATTCTTTTGAGATAAAATGAGATGCCTTTCATTTGCAGCTGTGCACACACAGTCTTAATGCACCCCATGTTTTTTTGGGTTCTAAAGCAGTTTTATCAAATTCACCAAGGAAAAAGAAGTGCTACACATCTGGGCTTAAATATCTTTCTGATACCTGTGAGTCAAGGCTGAGATCTCAGGTCTTTCCTTTCTCAGAGGGGGGACCTACTGCCCTCCCTCTTAGGCTGTGGTTATTAAAGCTGCTGACCTGTTGCAGTTCATCATGATTACACAAGTGACTCAGTCACCTTTCAAAAGCATTGCATTATTTCAAGGCAAAAACATTACTGAATAATATCATTATGGTAAATAATTGATGGAAAAAATACTGTTTCTCAGGTTTAACAGATGCTTGAGGTTATTAATTCTTCTGCCGAGTGTATGTTTCTGCATGTGTTTCTTTGACCCTGGTCAGAGGTGCCTTGTTCCTCCCTGGGTTTTTTTGTCCTATTGAGCCAGAATCCACAAGTATAGTAATCTTCTTGAGGGCACAAGGCTTCTCAGACTTGTTTACCAGTTGTAAGATTAATCTTAACTACTCTCCAGTGATTCTAGGATCTCAGAGACACAAAGGACACCTATCGATACATTAACCAATCAACATCTCATGTGCAGAGTCTGGAAATTTTTTTTTCTTTTTCTGGGCTTCCAAAGCCTCACAGCCTCACATCTATTACAAAAAGACACTTAGACTATTCAGTGTGAGTAAACGGACTCAGAAATGGAGGTTAAATCGGCAAAAGACAAAGATACCTAATATTGGAGTTTTGAGAGGACTCTGTCAAAGTGGTGGAAAAAGTGGAGATAAAGAAGGTCAAAGAGTTTCAGAAGATGCTTCTGGCTGAGTATTTTTGCCGGGTCATGAGCTGTAACGGGAAATATAGAGTGTAATTCAGCTCCAGGTAGTAGACATCTAAATTTAGCTGTTAAATGTAAGTAACTGCCTGTGAACCACATACCTAAACTTCCATTTCAATCGACAGAGATCAAGTCCTCAGAGTTATTTGGGCCTGAAGAGCTACCAAGCTGATCCTAAATTAGACACCTACCAGGCCAGTCAGTCAAAGACACACTGTGCTGCTGCTAAGGGACTTCTTAAACCTTGGCAGGTTTATTTGGAACGTAGCCAGATGCCTAGGTTCCCCAAAGCCAGAGGAACCACACACATCTCGCTGGTAACTGCGTAGGCAGGAGGAAACTATGAACCTGTTTGCCCACACAGAAACACACGAGATGGCTGGGACAGCTGAGTGTAATGCATCCTTCAGTGCAAGCCTCCTTGAGTGTCCCAAAAGTGGCTCATATACTTGCTTGTTTCACATGTTAGACACTTGAAGGCCATAAATGTGGCATCAGCTCTCCTGGGAAGCCTAAGAGCTTTGTCTGTTCAGAGTACCTCTGCGAGGCTTACTAACATGGGCATAGTCTTGACTGTGAGAATGCGGACAGAAGCTGTAGGTCTCAGGGCTCTTTGGTAAGAGTGGCTAGATTTGTCTGCAGTAAACACTATTAATTGAAAAGACGTGTCATGACAACCCTGGCACTTTATATGTACGGTGTATGTATGGAACATAAAGGGGAGGCTGAAAAAAAATTTATAGCTCCAGCACTTTCTCCCCTGAGAAAGGACACTTTCCTCATGTATTTCTTTTTTATCTTATCAGCCTAAAACATAAAAAAAAAAAAGCCCAATCGAAACCACAATGACATTTATCAGAGCTTATTTTTATCTCTTTCTTTGCAGAGTTCACTAACAAGGTTACAAATCTTTTAGGTATATTGCACAAGGATTACAAGAATTTAACTACTAATGGATTTTCACAGTAGAACATAGGATGAATAGAGAGCATTTCTGGAAATGCGGTATGTTCATATGGTTCAACATAAGATGTGTGAACACATGAATACTTAACAGTGGATATTAAGAATAGATGCCATTGGCTAACATAGGAGGATATATGCATAGACATATAGACTTGCACTTCATGAGAAGGTTCTTGGTCCCTTGCTGCCCTTCACAAGGTATTCATGGTATATATTTGCCTTAAAAGCTCATCAGCTGTGTCTGTTCCACTGTTTATATACAGTCATGTCCTTTCTTGCTGTTGTTAGGCTCTGTTTGCAACTAAAGGCTGTTACTTCCATCTGCTGTGGGCAAAAATCTGCCTCACTGTCCTTTGGCAGGAGGCTACAGAAACGATTCTCGACAAAACCGGTAGCTGTCAGTGCTGCCTTTTGTGGACTGCAGACTCATCTTCAGTACGTAGCAGTGCTCCTTTATATTAGTTATTATGACGTCCCTTCAGAAGATGAATTTTCTGGGCCTGGACTTCTAAGCCTCTTACATTCCCCAGATGGGTGAAATGACTGATGTACAGCCTGTTGTTCATGCAAACACAGAGCAGCCTGGCGAGTTGCAGGGCTATGAATCTTCCCCTTCCTTTTCTCGCTTTTAAGCAAGAGCTCGAAAGAGAAGTGATTCCTATCTCATAACTTGTATATATACCACTGTGCTCTGCTGACAAAAAATTTGTGTAAAGCTTGAAAAAAGGGCAAGTTCCCAGAAAACTTTACAATCCAACTATATGAGACAACACTCAGGTGGATACAAACAAACAGACAGGAAAATGCAGAGAATCAAGGAGTCGTTATTGGTCAGCATGGGGGTGATAGCATTTCCAGCACACCTGCAGCGTAAGAGTTTCAAGATTTTTGCTGGAAAGCTTTGGAAAGCACAATGCATTCACTGCATAAACATTTATGGCATTCTTCTCCCATATGTGATAGCTGCATGGAAGGAAGCACCGAAGGGATGCATAAAGAAATGCAACAGATGGCCAGTTGGTGGCTGGAATCTGCATCTTTATAGAAGTGTGGGGTTTGTGTGTGGCAGGGCTTTGGTAGCAGAGGAAGGGGCTACAGGGGTGGCTTCTGTGAGAAGCTTCTAGAAACTTCCCAGGCTCCAAAGCTGGACCTGCCTCCGGGCCAGGCCAAGCCAA
>NW_010401883.1:10599-24127 GCF_000710305.1 Buceros rhinoceros silvestris
AGAACCTCCCCAGGCTCAAAAGTGGGCCCTGCCTCTGGCCAAGGCCAAGCCAATCAGTGACAGTGGAGGCATCTCTATGATAGCATATTTGAGAGGGGAAAAGCCTGCTGGGCAACTTCTTTCATCTTGGAGAACAATAGGATGTGAAAAGAACAACTCTTCAGACACCAAAGTCAGTGAGGAAGGAGCAGGGGAAGTGCACTGAAGCAGAGATTCCCTTGCAGTTTATGGAGATTAATGGTGGAGCAGATGTCTGCCTGCAGCCCATGCAGAACTCCATACGGGAGCAGCCTGTCACTGGGAGGACTGCGACCTGTGGAAGGGACCTGTGTGGAGCAGTTCATGAGGAGCTGCAGCCTGTGAGAAGGACTCACATTGGAGAAGTTAATGGAAGGGACACCACACTGGAGCAAGGAAGGACAGCAAGGAGTCCTCTCACTGAGGAAGAAGGAGTGGCAGAGTCAACATGTGATAATGCAAGACCCATTCCCTGTCCCCCTGTGCTGATGGTGGGGAGGAGGTAGAGAAATCAGGAGCAGAGCTGAGCCCAGGAAAGAGGAGGGGTGGGGAGAAGGTTTTTTAAAGATCTGGTTATATTTCTCATTATGCTACTCTGATTTGATTTGTAAATTGATGGTGGTTTTACTGTTTAAATGAAATTTTGTTGTTTCCCCAAGTCAAGCTGGTCTTTTGCCTGAGACCATAATTGGTGAGTGAGACCTCCCTGTCCTTTGTCTCAACCCTCGAGCCTTTTACTGTCTTTTTTCCTCCCCATTCCACTGGAAGGGTGTAGGAATGACCAAGAGTCCAAATGATGCTTTGTTTCAGCTGGGTGGACGTAAGCAATAATAACAGAGAATTAGGGATAGCGACACAGTGCAAACATGTTAGAAAAGTTCTTGAAAATTAAGACAAGGATATATTTGATGAGGGAGAAAAAAGAATAGAGATAAATGTGGAGTTCAAAGACAAGCTATTGGAGAGGAGATAGAAAAACTGATGGAGGAAGAAGCTGTTATGTATGGTGGTGTGATCTTTAGTTCAGCAAGTCTGTAAGCTGCTGATGATGGAAAGAAAGAGAAGAACCCTCCAAATTTCCAGTTTTCTGCCCATGCTTTGAGCATCTCTGGGAATCCACAGGTGATTTCAAGGAGTGTGAGATAAGGTAAGTACAAAGGAGAAGTCTTGCAAGTAAGGTTAGACATTTGCACTGGCAAATGTTTTTGAAACTTTGCAACGAAAAGTAACGGTCTGCACATTTTTTTTCCCCAAAATACACCTAATTACAAAAAGTGGAGTATGGGTTCAGATGCCGTGTTTTTGATACCAGATAGATGGATGTATACAGGATGTGTGACTCAGCACCAGAAACCCGTCTGCATTACATTTCTTAGCTGTATGTAGCTGGCTAGATAAAAACTATGACCTTTGACTGAGATACTGGTATTCAAATCCCATTCATGCACAGTGCACATTAGAATATTTGCAGGATACAACAGTGTCTCTTAAACTTTTTGTTTTCCCTCCAACCACTCAGCACCTTTGCACTACAAGTCATTACCCCTGGAACATCTCTGCCTTTAGAGCTGCTCGCCTCATCTCAGCCTTTTTCCCATCTTAATATAAAATCAAAGAAATTTTGAACTAAACATCACTTAGGGAGAGGTTTTTTCACCAAACTCTTGTTATTTAGAAGTTAGCCTATTCATCTAAAAGTCAATCTACTGATTCAGTTCTGGATGAATAAACTGAGAGAGTCATTCAATTCATTCTTTAAAAATGAGTATGTACTGACAGTTGCAAGGCTATTGTAAGTAAGTTCTTTAAGGTAGGCTCTCAATTTTTTCTTGATATCAAAAGTGGTTCTGGTGCACTCGAAGGTAAATCCTGTATTAATAGTCACTGGTGACACATGAGACTGATGAATTTCCTTGCTGTGTTGGAATAGCTATCCCAGTATAAAGCACCTTTATACAAAATTAACTATAGACATGTTAAGGAGCTGGGATAGCAGGGAAATTGTATTGCTTAAATTCTATCACGATAATTAAAATGGTACCTATTTTTGACAGACAAGCCCCAAATAACCTATAGGAATTTTAAATTACTTCATTAATACTGTATTAATAGTCACTGCCCATACCAGGGGATCTGCTGGAGGACATCACTGCCCCTTTCTTTCTCATGTATCTAGGTCTTACTAGTGGAAAAGAGTCTCAGGTAAGGAAAAGGAGCCCAAAAGTCTGGCTTTCCCCCTAGCATGCAGTCAGGATGGGGTCAGAGTAGGTGTCTGGACCTGAACGCTCTTTGGCCTATGACATATTATACCAAATAATCTCTCTTTATATTTGTTATACCCTCCAGGACTCCCGTTCTTGGCAGGCCCTGGCCGCCTCGTGCCCGGGTCTGTGATGTCTGGAGGTAGAGCAGTGACTCTTACACGGGCACCCCCTTGTCGTGGGGAAGGAGCTTGCGTGCCCTTGAGAGGTTGAGAGCTGTGCTGGTGGTGGCATGTGCCTCCGGTGGGGTCTCCCAAGCCAGACAGGTCTCAGCTGAAGGGTCAGACAAAGTGTGTCCAGGGGCAGGATGGGCTCACTAGCCTTCGGGCAGCCATCCTAGGAGAAGGACAACTCTGACTCCAAACCCGGGCAGATGGAGCTCGTTTAGCCTTGTAAGGCATCCATCTAAGAGAAGGACACTCTAACCAAACCTACGACCCAAGGACTTCACATTCACCGTCCAAGCTCACTAAGCACTGGCAGATGAACCTCAGGTGTAAAGGGTGGAGCCAGTTCCGCGCACGCTGGTGCCTCACCTAAAAACATCCACCGCGCAGCCCCGAAGGGTGCACTCATCGCTTGCAGTGAGCGTGGGAAAAGCCCTTCCCAGATCTTCGTTCGTGAAGCCAAGCCATGAACGAAATGAATATTTGTTATGCAAGAGAAATGTGATTTTTTGACCTGTCAGTCATGGTGTGTGAATCTGTAACTACTTTACAAAGCAAGTCACAAAACCCAGGAAGGGAAAGATATTAATAGTGCTGTATTCAAAAGCCTTTGGCAGCCACTTCTGTCTCATTCCTGTATTTTTTTTACTAATATTTTCAAATTTTAAGATGTTGTTTTCGTATGTGCTTTCCATATTTATTGCTTGAGAATATTTATATGTTACTATTGAGCTGTTTATGTGTCTGTGGCTGCTCTTCTCATTATTCTCATTTTTAAAATGTTCATTAATACCTTTGAGAAAAAAAGAACTGCGCACAATAATTTCTAGACATAGCAAACTTCAAAAAAGCTGCTCTGTTTTCTGAGCTCTCAGTTTTAATTCTATCTGTTCCTTTAATGCCAACTGCACACTTAATACTGATGAGAAGACAGCTGGTTGCTCAGACATGGATGTACAACATCTGCTGGCTTATGTATAAGCATGAGACTTGGAACAGCTTCCACTCACTGTGCACCTGACTTTTTTGAAAATGGTCCAGTTTTTGTTTTTGTGAACTGATTTGGTGCCTTTATTCATCATAGAGCATCTCCTCATCTCATCTTTGTGCACCCATGAATGTGTGCCACACCATCTGAAAATAACAGATTGAATTGGAAAGGTAGCACTTGGTTTTTAGCTTGTGTGTAGTTCTTCCAATATTTCCTTTAGTTAAAACAAAAGTAAATTATTTCTAAAGTGCCTGCAAGTCTGTGTGACTCTTTGTCTCCTTTGCCACAGGTGGCAGAAGTGAGAAAATGGAACACCCAAATGCTCACAAGCTTGGAGCTATGGACAAGGGGCTGCTAAAGAATCTATGTAGGGGTGAAGAGTCTCTGATCCTGCAGCAGCTGAACTGTGAGATCTCATTGCTTTAAAGAGGAAATAGGTAAAGGTAACTCAGAAGTGTGTTCAAGAGATTAATTAAAACAGCAGTGTTGGAATCCACTTGCAATAAAGAAGTTTAAAGAGCTTCTGGGTCCCTGATGGTAGCTAGGTGAGCATCCAGCAAGGAGAAACCTTTCCAGAGCTGTAACCTGCACTCAGCATGCTTCCCATGCTGCTGGGAGCTTTCAGCATAATACTACAAGATGGTTTGCAAGTACTGAATAGGTACATGCACAGATGGTGGCTTTCTAATTCTGTGAAATGCTTTCTTTCCAACACACAACACAGGCATGTAATTTTGTGCTAGTGTGAATGTGCTCATACAGTTTTCTAAAAACATCCTTTACATTAAAAGGACCACTGGGGAGATGGGAACTTTATTTACAATCAATACAAAAGTAGAGAAGGAAAGCATTTTATTGCCTCTTTTCTTAGGTGCCTTTTCAGGGCAGGACCTGCACAGACCTATGCACCTGAACCTCAAGTGTGCAAACTGATTCCCATGGTGGGGTGGGAAAGTGTTGATGTGCTCAAAGTTAAGCACAAGGGTAAGAGCTTGCAGATCTGAAGTTGGGAACATAAATTCTCCAGGGACAGGATCATGCCTTCCCAGGCAGTGGGATATATATATATGGAGTCAACAGTACGCTCTCACCCAAAATTCGTGTAATTGTGTTTGCTGACACATCACTTGAATCTCTTGGTCATACTTACGGATGCTTGATCATGCTTTCCTGAATACATGTACACATGTTCTGAAGTTAGCTCCCTGAAGTGAGGGTGAGAGGAGCTTACTGGGCTAGGTGCTAGGTGCTATGCAGTGCCCAGCACAGGCAGGGCTTTGGGTCTTGCCCAGAACCTGTAGGTACTATCGCTATAGAAATAATACTTTTTGCCTTCTTTGTCAGGATATGAGAGGATTTGCTACTTTTTAAGAAAAAAAGGAAAAGTATTATGTAGGATTTCAAAGATTTCTACAAGGCAAATTTTTTCTCTTCTTTGTTGGGATTCAGTTTTTTACACCTTGCTGAACCATGTTCGCTGGATCACTTCTTACTCTCCTTCCAAGCAGAACTTGTGAATTGTGCCAAGGAGTGTTGGTCTTTTTAGGTCTTTGACTCACTTGCACTGGACCAAATAGATGTGGTGATTTAGGCTTGTCACTAGCTGTTCAAGGCTGGCCAATAGTGGGATGAACTCCCGCTCTGATCACCCCTCCGCCTGTTCTGGGAGGAAAGGTTAAGAAAAGAGATAAGAAGAAAGAAAAAAAAAAACTTTTCAAGCCTCTGTTAAGTTTGTTTAATAACAATAGAAAGATATTACATACGGAACAACAAGGTATTAACAAGTGGATATAGGATTAGAACTGATGCAGCAAGGTGTGGGGGGGAACGACACTCAAACGGCAGTTAAAGAAACAGCAGTGATAAAAAGCCACCAGTTCAATGGCAGCGGCATATGGTGCAGCTGGGTAATGAGAGGGACGGAGTGGCAGCAGCAGCAATCATTCACATGCAGGGCCAGGCTGGCAAAGAGAGGCAGGAGAACTTTGTCTGAAGCAGCAGATGGGCCATAGGACAAAGCAGTCGATGTTGGCAGTTGAAACAGTCAGGACCGTGGTGGCATGGGGTGGCCCTGGGGTGGCCCGGCAGTGAGAAAAGTGGCAGAGTCAAGCAGCAGGCAGAAAGGGAGGTCGTGGCAGATCCAAGTGGCAGGTGAGATGGCAGCAGGCAGCAGCATCAAGTGGCAGGTCCAAACACGGGTGAAAAGGGGCGCGGTTTTCGTCTGCACGCTGTTTCTAAGGAAATGCCAAGCCCGCAAAAAGCTCCACAACTAGTGAGATGCACTGATGTACATGGGAGGAACACGCTACTAACTGTTTGATGTATCCATCAAAAGAAACCCAACCCTGTTTATCTCAAATCAAGACAAGGCTATAAGTGTTTCAACAGCTGCCTGTTCTTTCCCTTTGCCAGGTAGAACAAGAATTTCTTCTTTTGTCTGGGCTACAGTCATCCGGAGGTCAAGTCAGCAAACTCATTTAATCTGCTTTTTAGCAAATAAATGCTGAACTGGAATACTTAAAGTATGTGCTTGATTATGCTGGTTCTCTTCTGGGGGTGGATGGACTAGAAATTGTTTTGCTGACTGCAGTGCCTTTGTCAAGTCCCTTCTACACAAATGCCTTGTGAAGAAAAATGGACACACCAATCTCCATTTTGGATTGTAGACATAATCAGATTTTAACTTACGCCACTAGCTGTGACAAGGCTAGCGTGTATTTGCTTGTGTACATATCCAAAACCTTTTGGCGGGTGCTTTCTCTAGGAAGGATGAAAGGTAAGGGTAGAATACTTTGCTTTAATGTAAGTATCTGAAGGTAAAGTATTTAGCCTCAGAGTCTCACTATAGGCTCTTTTTATAGTCAATGACCAGGGAAATATCCCATCAAAGATGGTATGTGTCATCCTAAAATGAATGCCCATGAAAAGTTAAGCAGCTAAGAGAGAAAATTCCTCCATTTCCTTCCATTATACTTAAAACAGAGCATAGTGTACTAGCTCTGAGTGCTATGGATGACTGTCCTGATTTGAGCTAGGACGGAACTGATCCTGTTCAGTGAATTTACTTTCCAGCTCAGTCTCTTCTAAGTGACGTCGCTGTCTGAAGTTAACGGTGTATTTTCGCAATGTCTGCTCCTAGAAGTGATAACGCTTGATGTTTACAGTCACTGCCAGGGGTTGGGGTGCAGAGAGACATATCCAAAACCTTTTGGCGGGTGCTTTCTCTAGGAAGGATGAAAGGGAAGGGTAGAATACTTTGCTTTAATGTAAGTATCTGAAGGTAAAGTATTTAGCCTCAGAGTCTCACTATAGGCTCTTTTTATAGTCAATGACCAGGGAAATATCCCATCAAAGATGGTATGTGTCATCCTAAAATGAATGCCCATGAAAAGTTAAGCAGCTAAGAGAGAAAATTCCTCCATTTCCTTCCATTATACTTAAAACAGAGCATAGTGTACTAGCTCTGAGTGCTATGGATGACTGTCCTGATTTGAGCTAGGACGGAACTGATCCTGTTCAGTGAATTTACTTTCCAGCTCAGTCTCTTCTAAGTGACGTCGCTGTCTGAAGTTAACGGTGTATTTTCGCAATGTCTGCTCCTAGAAGTGATAACGCTTGATGTTTACAGTCACTGCCAGGGGTTGGGGTGCAGAGAGGCTCTGGGTTATATTTGCTCCTGTGCAGACCAAGGTCACTGCTAAATCCTGTGTGCCACGGTGGGGGAGCAGTAAGTGAGAGGCCACAACTGCTAGGAGGAGCGGACAGGACAGGACAGGTGACCCTACACTGACCAACAAGGTGTTCCATCCCATAGATGTCATATTGGGTATAAAGCTGAGTAATCACAAGGGTCAAGCTCTCTTCTTCAATGGCTGGTGTCTGAGGAGGACTCTCTCCATTCTGCCTTTGATCCCAATCCGTGCAAGTCTGAATCCAGTTCCAGAATCCAGCTCCTGAATGCAGTTCCTGTCTGCCACTGAATTCAGTCTAGGACCTCCCCAGTGCCTGTCCACAGCATCAGTGGTGATGGTGACATGATTGCCATCAGAGGGTTTGGGTTTGATATTGGTTTTGTATATATTTGTACATGTATTTCATTTTATTGTTATTATTTTCATTAAAGCACTTTTAATTTTCTTTTCCAGTCCACAAGTCTCTCTCCCTTACTCCCTTTCTCTTCCCCTTCTGGGAAGTGAGGGGGGTTAATAGAGGGCATCTGTAATACATCCAGTGCCCAGCCCAGCCATAACCCTTGACAATGACTTTCAGGCTCCCACAGATTGGTGCAATTACTCAATGTTCACTAAACTTGGACATCCCTCTTCACAGGTAACAAAAGTAGAACACAACTATGAAGGTATACGAGTAAGTGACAGAAGGGCTTGAGATAAGACATTTAGGGTGGCCATCAGGAGTGGATGGCTCTCCTCCAGGAGTGATAAAGAATAGAACAGCTGACTTGTTAATAAATGCCTACAAGTAATCATCTCACATTTATTATGCCACGCTGAGATGAAACCCTAATCGTGATTCTAACTCCAGCCCTAGGAATATCAGCTAACTTGGAGATATTTTATTTTTGCATTAGCCTGAATAACAGAAATATTGCTAACTCTGAACTCATACTAAAGAAATTCCAATGAAATACCAACCAGTGATCGTAGTCTCATTACTAAGAATAGTAATTAGCAAGCACATTGAGAATGACAGAATACTGAGATGCTTACAATTTAAGAGCAAATTATCAGCTTTCATGAGGATAAATTCTGATGAATTTTGTGTCTTCTTTGTAACAAATTAATAAAGGAAGGGAGAAAGGAAACCAGACAAATAATTCACTGTCTGAACTTTCACACAACAGGCTGTAAAAGAAGCTTGAAAACCACAGGGCTTGAAAACCAAGAGCTATCTATCATTAATCACAACCTGCAAGAGAGAGGAAGAAAAGGATAAAAATATCAGTCTGAAATGATGTTATATCTGAATTGTTCAGGTGACCAGTACAGGTAAAAGTTTCTTGTATATTATCATCAGCAAGAGTTAAAAAGAGAATTAGCTGATTATCATAAAATGTGTGTATAACTAATTAGCAAAATGTTACAGATCTGAAAAATTCTTTAAAGTTGGAAATTAGCACTTACTTTCCTCAAACTTCTTTTCATCCAACTGTGCTGAAAAACCTTCCTACAGTACTATTTTATTCAAGTATCTCAAGAGTGAAGAAGGATTCAGTTTCTTCATCCAAATCCCTGGAATACATCCATTTGCTAAGTTTCAGTTTCTGCTTTTTTTGGTGTCCATGTTGTAGGATGGGAGTGCAGCTGGTCGCAGTTGCTCATGCTTTATAATTCTTGACATACAAGAGCCTGGAAAAAAGCCATGAGCGTGCTGTCATGAGTATGTTGGCTTGAACATTTGGCCAGTAGCATACAAAATAGAAAACCTAATGCCTGACCCCAGCACACAACACATAGACTCAAAGGATGACAATACTACCACAGAGGGAAAACAAAGCAACTCACGAGGTAACACTGTGTGAGAACATAGTAAAAATCTCACTCCAGACTTAAAACTTCCACTGGACTTTTGCACAGGTTATTTTGTAGGAGCTGGTGGTAACAGGAGCTCGACAGAATTGCTCAGGCGATCTTATTCACTGAACAGTTGCATTGACCAGGTGGTTCTCTGAGGTTGGCTGGGGACACAGACGCTTCTTTTTACACTTTCTAGGAAATGTCCAGATGCAGTGAAGTGAGCCAGATATAAAAATCTGTTCTTCATTCCTTGGAAATCTGAGGTAGTATGGAAGAAATACTTGGGGTTTTCCAGAACACGCTCCTAAAATGGTTTGGCAAAGAAGCATATGTTATCAGAGAAACACATTTGTGGAGGGATGAAGAGAGGGGGAGAATTCCTGCAGTGTAGAAACATCTCAAGGTTTTTTTTTGCTGCCTTCTACACCTTGTGACACCATGAAGATGTCACACAACTGGAGCCACAGGGTCTGTCACCAGTATCTTTCCACACCCTGTGAAGGCAGTTTCATTACCTGCCCTCTGCCTCCAAACTGGCTACGGGTATTGAGTGGAAAAGGTCTCAGTGGGGGAGGCTCAAAGGGGGCCAGATTGCCTTGGAAAAATTTCCACGCTTACAAGCATGAGAGCAACGGGTCTAACTCGGTTTGACACTTTCTTAACTTCATTTGAGACATGTTAAAGTCCGGTTTTTCATCTTACCCATTCTTTTTGCACACACCTGTTCTTCAGCCCTTGGCGACAGAGCGGCTTTCTGCAGAAGAACTGTTTCTGTAACTGGGGGAGAGGTAATCCAGAATCACATAATCTGCTCGAGAACCACATTAAAGCTGGTGAAGTGCAGGCAAGTAAAATTTATGGAATATGGTTGTCATTTGCCTGTTTCCAGTACCTCTTAAATTGTCAAATAAATTGTTGAAGATTAGGGCTTCATTATCTTCTTTATTGGAGGCATGAACTGAAGGATAGAATAGTGCAGGAATATGAATAATAACAAAGAAGAAAGTCACTCCTAAGGTTTTGGCCAGGATTGCATATTCTCAATGAGCTAATGAATACTTTGCAACAACCCTTTTTTTTTTTTAATGCCTTCAGCTTAAAATGCCAGTCGAATGAATCAAAATTAGGAGTGTTCAGCAGAGCAAGAAGGACTGCAGAGGACTGCTCCCGTGGAAATTAATAGAGACATTCTGGAACCCCTGCTCAGATGCATGAGCGAGTCTGTAACATCATCTATCAAAAATTCGTTATATATGTAGCTTTGGGGGATTTAACAAGCCATTTGAAAGATCGGATACTATAGAAGAAATGAAAAACAAATTAAATATGTTCGTTACAGTATCATTACTTCATTTTGCCTTCAGAAACTGGCACATATGATTTGGCTGAATAGACATGGAACAGTTTCTTTTGATCAGTATGAATTACAGTGTATTTTGCCCTGCTGCTGCCCTCTGTTACTCGTTGTGCAGGATTTGATTAATGTATATGCTTTACACGGGGTCATTTTTTCTTTTATAGCCTCACTCATAATTATATAAAAAGACAGTACCTACCCTGGATCAGAACTCCCTTGTTAGAGAAAACACACACACACGCTTTATATGACCCTGAAGTTTCACTCTACAGTTTTAAAGGAAAATAATTTTGAAGCTCTTAATTTCTGCTCTTTAATGAACATAATATTGGTCTAGAAAGAGAGCAAACCTAGAAATTAATAATCAGCCAGAGTCTCTTACAGAATACTACCCTGACAGCTACAAGCTTGGCCTGATGTGATGCACTTTAATAGAGTCTCAGCAACTAATAATTGAAGGCACCAACTATCTCACTGGCCCTACCAAGACCATTTGATGTAGGGATCTAGTTTTAGGTATCTACATAAAACCAGTTACTCCTTAGTTCTGTATTTTTGTGATTGGAATAAGTGCATTTAATTGGTAAACAAAATTTAAACCAATGGAATATTATTGTGCTAATATATATACCTGCCTCCAGACTGAAAAAGTTCAAATATCCCTTTCCAGTATGGATAAAAATAGAATTTTTATTTTTTTTTACTTATCCAAAAATGCTCATGCAAAATTTCATTTCACCCAGACTTCAGTGTTGCTTTCATTCTCTTACAGATATAACTCTACAAGCTTCAAAATGCCCCATATAAAAGTTATTTAACTTTCAGAAGACTTGACTAATAATTTCTATTGGTGTACAAGAGTTGTTGCATTGAAACTATTTGGGTTGCACTAACATTTATAGCACTGCAAATGGAGTCAGACACTGGCTCCTGGAAAGTAAGGCAACTTTTCAGCTGGTAACCTTGCTACTTTATTCCTAATGACTTACAACACTATAGTCCGCCTGACTAAGAATCTTTTCTCTGTGATTTTTTAATTTTGCCTGTCATCTCTATTTCAAGGCAGCAGAAGTAAAAGTGGCTCTTCTTTTTAACTATCCCACTGATACACGGGCATGGCTGAAAAATTGAACATCATGGCACATCTCTTGGAAGAGTGTTTCTAGTTAGCTGCAGATACCACAGTAACACTGGCTGTGTAAGTGCTACTCCTGTGCCCAGGGCTGGCAGAAGGTTCTACACAGAGATCTGTAGCAACCATGGAGATCTTTTTACTCACCATGAGCAACCACTGAAATACATTTGAGAATCCACATATTATCACTAAGCTTAATTAAAAATGGGGGAGAAAATCCCAAACCACCTAAAATTCTTGGCACCGCAGTTGTCATCAAAGGAAATCCTCAGCTTGTTTTTGCCCCCCAGTTGCCCTTTATTTTCTGAGGCCTTTGATATGCAAGGCATGTACCCAGATTTGGGTTAGGCGCTAGGATATTTAGACCACAGCTAACACAGAGTTGTTCGTATAATTTTCTTACCGTACAAATGACCGTATTTTTTCATGCTGTCAGAAGGTAATTCCGGAAGTAGGTGAGAAAAGGTAATGTATAGACATTTTTTTTCTATAGATGTACTGACATTATGTATGAATATAAATCACAATTTGGGAAGTGGAGGAAGTAGAGGTGAAAAACACTGATGGCTGACAGAGTATTTGGAAGCTGACTTGTCGACTTTCGCTCCCAGAAGCCTAATCCAGTACACCCACTCATTCCCACAGGCAGTACACAGTAAGGAGGGGTGAATTCATCTTCCCAAAGCCACAGAAACACCACTCCCAGAAGGTGAAGGCCCCTGTGATTACCATGGCCAAGGCAGTATCTGTCCACCAGGACACAGTTCTGCAGCCTTCAGGACACATGCTGCTACAACTGGATTTTTTGTTCTGCTCTGACCACTTTGCACAACTCAGACACTAGCGAAGGGCTGCAGCACATCTGGAGACGTCCAGCAGATGATTTCCTCCACACATTGGCATTAAGCATGAAGAGCTAGCAGAGATGTGCTCTGCACCAGGTGTGCTGGCATTTGACGGTTTACCGGTGCCAGGGGAAAAGGGCAGACTGAAGAAGAGGGACTGACAAAGGTCCGTCCCTCCAGACAGCCCCAGGATGGGGAGTGCTGGCAGCCCGCAGACACACAGAGCCCCTGCACCAAGACCACGACCTGCTGTTGATGAGGATCAATTGGGTTTTTCACACGTGTGTAAGCACCGGAGGAAAAAATATCCCCAGCAGCTGCCCCAGCCTGGGGTAACAGGTGGTAACAACCTGAAAATTATCCAGCAGGCAACAACAGGACACCTGACACATGCTTTGTTCAAAACGGGCTTCAGCATGGTCCATTGCCCGCACAGGAGGGAGATGAGGGATACGCTGCGCTGGCACGTGTATGAGAGTGGAAACAAGGAATATAAATAGCACTTTAAAGGAAGTTATTTGTTTTTATGTCTTTAAGGGAGGCTGCTGGTCCCTATGCTCATCAGAAACAAATACCAAAGAAGTTTTCCAGGAAAGTGAGTGTGATCTTAACAGCATCTGACTGCACATGTAAACATTTTCTGAATACGATGACATTTCTATTGGTTTTTTATATATAAGGTAACCTTGGGAAGAGTAATCTATGACAGAGAATTTACTGTAAAAGCAGAGAAAAAAAAAGTCACTGAAGAAGGAAAGCCTTCTCATTTTAGTGTTTTAAACACGGAGGTGGCTGTTCAGATCCAGCTTGAAACCCAAGAGAACTTGCACTCAGCACTCTTCTCATGGCATCTGTTTCCAATTGGCGTGAAGAGGGGTGTCATGCTGGCCAGTGAATCCCCAGGCAGTGGCAGACTCTGGGCTGTCATGACAACCATGGGGCTAGGGCCGTGGGCTCTGGACACTCACACACACTGCATGGATGTTGGGTTTGTGGCTTATCTTTTTTTACCATTAGCTGATTGTTGCCCTCTGCCAATTGCTGCCTTCTTCCAACTCAGAGATCATGGGAAGTTATTTCCACTGGGCTATTCATTTCTAATGCTGACTTAATGGTGCTTTTCTGACTAATGGTACTAAATTATTCCAGGAAATAATGTATCTAAGGATCATTTTATCAATGGTCTGAAAAATAGTATACCCTCTTTTGTCTCTTTCGGT
>NW_010401883.1:24235-25344 GCF_000710305.1 Buceros rhinoceros silvestris
CCATTTCTTTCCTAGGTGCAGGGTTATTCTTGATTACTGCAGTGGCACACCATATACTGTGACAGGGAACACGAACAGCAATAGCCCAAGCATGTCAGCACCTCAGCACAGTGTGACTGCAATACAAACTAATTTTGGACTCATGCTGTGACTATTGAGAGGAAGAGACTTTCTATCTCCACAGATCTTATCAACAGAGTTTTTTCCAGAGGGCAAACAACTGGGTAATTTCTATTGTTTCAATCATTAGTCTTTGTCAAGTATTTCTTGCTGTGATAAGCTTTCAGTTTAATTTGTGGATAGGATTTTTCATATTCAGAGTGGTGATAGCAGAGCTGTATCCAAACAGTATAAATCCAATCAGTCACCCCGCACTGTCAGGGTCCCTAGCAGTTTCATAATGCTGCTGTTTCCTTAATTAGGGGAAAGGGTTTTAATAGTGCCATAGACGACCACTGACACAGCAGGGATGTGTTCAAGGAAAGACAGGCAGCCTCGGCTGCCAGTCTGCATCTCAGCATCTCCGCGACCAGCACTGCACTGCACCAAGGCCACCACCATCGCTTCCCTGGTGTGAGACTCCGCGAGCTGCTGCCGCGATGGGAGCCCCAGACACAGACTCCGGGCAGCTCTAGGTCTCCCTCTCCAGGAGCAAGGCTGTTGAAAAGCTGCTGAGGCTGATGGCTGAACTTCCTTCATTTGCCAGCTTCTTCAGAAAGCACGATTGTTAATTCATCATTCTTTTTGCAGCCTCATGACTGTTCTGCATTTGAGCTTTCAGGTTAAGCAGTTAGAGAGCAAAGAGTAGTGAGGAAAGGCAGCCAGTCTCCTGGGCCTTCGGATCCCAGGGGCTTCCCCCAGCCCCTTGAAGCTAATTCATTTATCAGCTGCAGCGTGAAGAAGAAAAGAAGAGTAGAGAAAAGGCAGCCAGTCTCCTGGGCCTTCGGATCCCAGGGGCTTCCCCCAGCCCCTTGAAGCTAATTCATTTATCAGCTGCTGGGGAACAGCAATAATGACGCGTCAGTATTGACCAGAATTTGTCCCCGATAGCCTTCCCACGAGGTGGGGCTGGTCCCGCTCCGAAGGCGCGGGCAGCCTGGATGTCTCTC
>NW_010401884.1:0-2438 GCF_000710305.1 Buceros rhinoceros silvestris
TCCGGTTCCACCATGTTGAACCCGGGACACCACCCCACTGACCTCTAAAGGGAGTTTCCTACGTATTTGATTACAGTGTGGAAATCAGGGTTGAAGATGCTTTCTCCCCTTCCTGTTGAAAAGCTGTTATCACTCCCCATTGAAGAGCACAAATTGCAGGGGGCAGAGGAGAGAGCTAGCAGAAGACTCCATAACCTAGGGCTGTGGTTAGAGCACATCTCGGGTGTTGTGGAACACTTGGGGGCAGTGTGGGAGGTTACTGCCTTACTGTCATAGCACGTAATCTTCCGACCGCCCACACTGCCCCCAAGTGTTCCACAACACACAGTGCTGTGTGCTGATGTAAGCCATCTTAAGTATCGGAAAGCATTAGCTGTCACCTCTTTGAGGCAAGCAACTGGGTCATAAACTACAACTAGAAGTGAGGTTGTGGCAGAAAATTTTGGTATCCATTTAATCATCTGTGAAAAGGACACATTCCCTCTCACCTTCATGTAAGTATTTGCCTAGTGAACCAGTTCTGTCAGTGTGAGGCCTTCCAAAGAAATTACATAGGAGAATATCTCCATTGGGTGATGGTCCAAAGGCAATCGTGAAGCTGCTGAGATGGGACAGTTCAGGGCACTTGCAGAACTGTAATAAGTTGGTCATCTTAGGTGCCTTTGGAAGTCGGGGCTTTAGCGTAGAGAGGAAGGATGGGAGATGAAAAGAGATTTGTGGTTCACAGCTTGCAATTTATGTATCTGAAAGCTGCCTAAGTGCTGGTTTGGCTCTCGACCCAAGCTATGCTGTGAACAGCAATCATGTCTGAAAGCTTAACACAGTATGGCAAGACCGGCGATGACAAGAAATGAGCTCGATGGAGGTTGAAAGCCAGAGAAGCATTTCAAGGCAGGAGACAGTGTTAGAAGTACAGAGAATGAAGGCTTTGTTGGTACTCTGATGAGTAGGCAAGAAGTGTAAGGAAGAGGCTGCAGTGTTCAAGCTGAAAATTCACTTTTGCAGTGAAGATAAATAGGAAGAAACGCATTATTCAAGCTGAGGCTGGAAAAATAGGAACAATATTTGGCAAAAACTTTGCTCTGGTAGGAAAAAGGAGACAGAAATGGTTTGTAACAGTGGTAACGTTACTGTTACCTAGTACAATCTGTACACTGTTAACACAGGTGTTTGGAACCAGACAGCAAATCTAGGTGTCATTTCCTAAGAGCTATTAAAAACACAATCAGGTAAAAGAAGGCAAAATGAATTCAATTAGATTAAAAAAGTAAGGTGATGCCTAACATTAAAATGAATATGCATTCAGATGTCTTCCTAGGTGTATAAAACAGGGAGGAGTTTGGTCTTGCAAGCTGATCATGCCTTGAAAACAACATGACTCAGAACTGTCAGTAGAACTGCCACCTTTGGACATCCGGAGGGCAGACTTTGACCTCTTTAGGAGACTGGTTGACAGAGTCTTTAGGACGCAGCCCTGAAGGGCAAAGGAGTCCAGGAAGGCTGGACGTTCTTCAAGAAGGAACTCCTAAAGGCACAAGAGTAGGCTGTCTCCATGTCCTGAATAATGAGCCAGCAGGAAAGAAGACTGGCGTAGCTGAACAGAGAGCTTTGGCTGGAACTCAGGAAGAAAAGGAAGGTCTATGGCCTATGGAAAAAGGGGAAGGCAACTCAGGAAGAATACAAGGATTTTGTGAGGCTGTGCAGGGCGAAAATTGGAAGGGCCAAAGCCCAACTAGAACTTAATCTGGCCACTGCTGTAAAAGACAATATAAAGTGTTTCTATAAATACATTAACAGCAAAAGGAGGGCTAAGGAGAATCTCCATCCTTTATTGGGTGGGGGGAGAAAAATAGTGACCAAGGATGAGGAAAAGACTGAGGTACTGAATGCTGCCTTTGCCTCAGTCTTTAACAGTAAGACCAGTTGTTCTCTGAATGCCCAACCCCTTGAGCTGGATGACAGGGATGGGGAGTGGAATAAAGCCCCCATAATCCTAGAGGAAATGGTCAGTGATCTATTATAGCACTTAGATGCACACAGGTCTATGGGGCTGGATGGGATCCATCCAAGAGTACTAAGGGAGCTGGTGGAAGTGCTTCCAAGACCCTTCCCATCATTTCTCAGCAGTCCTGACTAACTTTGCAGGTACCAGTTAACTGGAGGTTAGCAAAGGTGACACCCATCTACAGATGGGATTTAGGGAACTACAGGCCTGTCAGTCTGACCTCGGTGCCGGGGAATGTTATGTAGCAGATCATCCTTAGTGCTGTCATGTGGCATGTACAGGACAACCAGGTGACCAGGCTCAGTCAGCATGTGCTTATGAAAGGCAGGTCTTGCCTGACTAACCTGATCTCCTTCTGTGACAAGGTCACCCACCTAGTGGATGAGAGAAGGACTGTGGACATTATCTACCCAGCCTTTAGTAAAGCCTTTGA
>NW_010401884.1:2600-6646 GCF_000710305.1 Buceros rhinoceros silvestris
GGTGTATGCTTTGCTGGATAAAAAAATCTGCTGATGGCTGGGCCCAGAGAATGGTGGTGGATGGAGTTCAATCCATTCGGCCATCAGTCACCAGTGGTGTTCCGAGGGCTCAGTATTTGGACCTGTCCTCTTCAACATTTTTATCAATGATCTGGATGAGGAGATCGAGTGCAGCCTCAGTAATCTTGCAGATGACACCAAGCTGGGCAGGAGTGTTGATCTGCTTGCAGGTAGGGAGGCCCTACAGGGTGATTTGGACAGGCTGGATCAACAGGCTGAGGCCAGTGGTATGAGGTTCAACAAGGCCAAGTGCTGGGTCCTGCACTTGACTTGGGTCACAACAACCCCCTGCAACACTACAGGCTTGGGCAAGAGCGGGAGAAAGCAGAAAGGACCTAGGGGTGTTGGCTGATAGGTGGCCGAATATGAGCCAGCAGTGTGTCCAGGCAAGCCAACAGCATCCTGGCTTGTATCAGAAATCATGTGGCCAGCAGGAGTAGCAAAGAGATCATTCCCCTGTACTCGGCACTGGTGAGGCCACGCATCAAATACGGTGTTCAGTTTTGTGTCCCACACTATGTGAAGAACATTGAGGTGCAGGAGCGTGTCCAGAGAAGGGCAACAAAGGGTTTAGAGCACAAGTCTTATGAGGAGCAGCTGAGGAACTGTGGTTGTTTAGTCTGGAGAAAAGAAGGCTCAGGGGAAACCTTATTGCTCTCTACAACTACCTGAAAGGAGGTTGTAGCGAGGTGGGGCTCAGTCTGCTCCCCCAAGAACCAAGTCATAGGATGAGAGCAAGTTGCACCAAGGGGAGGTTTAGGTTGGATAATAGGAAAAATTTCCTCACTGAAAGGGTTGTGAAACTGGAACAGGCTGCCCAGGGAAGTGATGTAGTCACCATCCCTGGAGTTACTTAAAGGACATGTAGATGTAGTGCTTAGGGACGGAATATAGTGGTGGCTTGGCCATACTGGGTTATCTTTTGGACTTGATGATCTTAAAGGTCTCTTCCAAAGAAAATGATTCTGTGATTCTGTGATAATTTCCTGGCTAATGAGACAAAGTTGTCAGGGGAGCAGTGAGGGGTTCTGAGATTAGGATAAAGTCAGACACTAACCTTCTGCCCTCAATATATTTTTTAGAGCAAAAGCCCTATTTTTACCACTCACTGCATCATTACAGACCTTTGTACCATCTTACCGTCCACTGATTGGGCTTGGATCTGTATGTCCACCACTGCAGCATTAGCTGCCAGAGCCTAAGCAGTTAATTCAGTGCCATCAGTAGTGACTTGTAGATCTTCTGGTAGATCATTTCACAGGGCAGATGTAAATGGGCGCAAGAAACATAAAATTCATCTGTCAATAACCATTCCTTTAAGTAGTCTTGTGCTAAATATGCATACATGGGTTAGCTTAGAAAAGTAAACCTGGCATTTCAACACACACCAACTGAAATTGCTCCCCCTAAAAGAGCTCCTTGGAGAAGTCTTCAGCTGGATGGGGAGATACCTGCTGCAGGAGACACTATCAAGTGGAAGGTTCCTATAGAGCATGCAAAATCCCACTCAATCACTTTTTCTTCAAAGAAACCGTGGTGAGGAGGCTAATGCTGTGTCAGATCCTCCAGCTTGAGTCAAACAGGAGCATGACTGGAGTCTTGAAATCAAGACAAAAAAAGCTGTAGAATGAGGTGAATGAAAGGAGAATTTGACTCTACATCAAAGCTTTATGCACTTTGCTCTCTAACAGTTGGGTATTCTTAGCACACTAATCGTCGTGAGCTGAGAAAGCAGGAAGTTCAGAAAATGAGAAGCACTAATCACAATAAATTGATTTTAATGTATCTAAAAATAAGAGGCAAAGTACTTCTCTCAGATATAGCTGCAGAGAAACTGATTCATTGCACTTAATATAAAATTGAAATCCTGAATTAATTCTTCAGGGAAGATGGTTTTAGGGAGCTAAGGCGGGATCACCACACCTCTCTACCTGGGTACTCCAGGGTAACCGTATTCCTGTAGCACTGAAGTTCTGCAACAAGCTGCGCTGTGTTTTGCTGAGGTATTTGGTTGAAGTTTCTGCTATGTATGTGTTCCTCTAACTCAGAGGCTGATTCAAGCTGCCCTCAGTTTATTCCACTTTTCCTTTCTGACCAAGGAGGGTGTTAAGTCCATTGTATCCCTAACTTTCAAGTGTCATGACATTCAATTACTTACTAATTTTGACCAAAAGATACTTAGAAACCTTTTCAGCTCCAGCCACCAATGAAACAATGAAAGGTCTTCTTAGTTTCAGTGTTGTCTGATTTTCTTCTCCCACTTCAGTGGTCCATACCAGCACTTTAATACTCCTTAGTCACTCAGGACAGTCAAGAAATACATTGTGCAAAAGATGCATGAAAACGCTTAAGATGCCAGGTTAATCACTCAAACATAAATGGACTCCAGGTTTAAGACCATCTGAGTAACTCCGTGCAATACAATGCAGGCTTTAGCTATACATTACTTCCTTTCTTTCCCCTCTCTCCGGGGAAATCACCTACATTTGGGGTATACAGTGGAGAATAGATTTATAGGAAAATACAGGTTGGAATGGACATCTGGGGGTCATTTGGTCCCATCCCTTGCTCAAGGTCAGGCTAACTTCAAAATTAAATCAGGTTGGTCAGGGCCTTGTCTAGCTGAGTTTTGAAAGGTTCTGGAAATCAGAAGACTCCTTTTCTTCTCCCAGCACCTTCAGGACTAAAGGGGATCTCTGAAGCACACTGAAGTCCAATTTGACAAAATCTGGAAAACTGGAAAAATTCCAATGGAGGACTGCCACTACAGGTCAAACCATGGATTTAGTTACTTAGTATTCTATGAACAAATGATTAAAACTGAAAATATAATTCAGGATGGACAGCACGGCTTTACAGAAGGCAAATCCTGTGAAAGGATCTTATGTCTTTTTTTGGTGCAGCCGGTTGTTAGAAAGAAGAGAACTAATTTTTACTATGCAATTTTACTGCTACAGCATGGTATTTTAAGACAACTTATTTTTACGGGTTTATTACTCCTGCATAGTACTTCAACCAGAATGCTTGCATTATATGTGGAATTAACAGAACACACATCACATAAACAAAAAGCATGCTCTGTGACAGATCTCAGAAAATAAGTTGTTGATGGAGAGGTATCTGTTAGCCAGACAATTGCTAACAGGGTATCAGTTCTTGATCTAAAGCTGTTTATATGACTGTGATGATATAAAATCACTGCTGGTGTGTTTTCAAATGACAGAAAGATGGGCAAGGTAGTAAATAATAAGAACAAATTTCTGTTATATGTGAGCTAGAACTGTAGAGACAAATATTTCAAGATCCACATAATGCATTCAATTCAGTTATATGCAAGGTATATATCAAGAATATCTACAGTTTGGAAGACTGTTTTAGAAAGTATTGTTGCAGAGAATGATTGGATGTCATCTCAGATAACTGATCAAGGCAAGAAGCAATCTTGCTTCACATACAATAAAGCTATTGCTAGAATATTTCTTCCTGGTTTCATTTCGATGTAGAAATAATGGAGGGCTTTCAAATGAAACCTTCAGAACTATTCAGAAGCTGAAAAAAACTGATGTGGAAGAAAACATGCTACTTTTTTCAGCAAGAAAAGCTGAAATGTGTCTTAATAGGCAGGGACATAGGAAGAAAATATCTGATTATGGGGAAAGGGTCTTTTTGGTCTGACGGTTAGAGGCTTACTAAAATTCTTTTTTGGCAGCTGAAATTAAATAAATCCTTCCCTGGTGTTCCTGGCTGAGAAGGTCATTAAACACTGCAGCTCTTTGAGTGAAGAGACAGTAAACCTCTGGGAAGTTTGCAGAGGAACCTTCCTGTGGATAAGCAACAGCTAAGTGTTGGCTTTGTCCTTGCCACTGTTCAGAAGACATGAAGCCTGCATTAAGATAATGTTCCTTCTGAACTTCCGAAGTAGGAACAGCAACTTGGATTCACATACTAACCTCTGGTTGATTACCAGTGTCTCAGCTCCAGCAGGA
>NW_010401884.1:6723-14699 GCF_000710305.1 Buceros rhinoceros silvestris
GCAGGAATTCTGACAGACTGGACTGAAGGGACCTTTTTTTTTTTTACCTCTGAGACTTGGTTCAGGGATCTACGAGCTGCTCTGGTCCTCTCAACATCTCAGCATCATGATAAGCTCCCTCATAGCGCAGGAGCTGCAAATATATCTATGGAGGCTATCTTCCATTTCCATATTTATTTCTTATTTCTTGGAGGCTGTGAGAATGGATATACACTTGCTCAAGTAGTCATAGAGCTCAATATATATGTATATATTTGCATGCAATTCAATGGGTCATAATAAATAAATGCTCACATTGAATAATATATAACAGTCTATTCTGGATTTAAACTCCATGAAAACAGAGGCTGAAAGGTGACATCACCTTACATGTATTATTACCCCATCCCTGTAGGAAATGGGACATTTTCTCAAGATTTTCTCAACAATTTCGGAGTCAGCACAATTTTTGCCCTGCAGAGAGTATTCCCATTGCCCGCACTGGTACAAGTACCTCTGTGATCTGACGCTTTCTACCATCACATTTTGTTCCTCCACATCCCACTGCCAAATGGGATCAACAACTGACATTTAAAAATTTTTTTTTAAAGAACCCCACAAATACAACCACTAGCAATGTAGCCAGTCACCAAAGACACCCTGTGCTTGCCGAACACCAAAGCGTCTCCCTCTGTCCTTTCTGTCTCTGGCTTTTCCATAGGAGAAAACCAGGGTGCTGAAATCACAGCACTCGTCGCAACCCTTCCCTCTCCCCCACTCCCCTCAAATCACTTATTTCATTTTGGGAGATCCTGGCACTAAGGTAGGGCCCTCTTTCACCCACTGTCCACCCTGAAGAAAGGCAAAAACTTTGTGCTGTAGCAAAGTGAAGAGAGGTAAAGTCTGGGAGGGAGATTTGATCATCATTCAGCCAAAACAGCCCCCCTTTGGTTTCCTGATAAGGGTCCATCCTTTTTGTCCCCATAGGGTGGAAAGGAAACACTCAGTTTTAATTTTTCTTTTCCTTCAAGAGTCACATTACAAATATTTATTAACTCGAAGCCAAGTACAAATGAAACTTTTGAGCCTAAGAGACAAAGCAAATGCAAGAGTTTGCAAATACAACAACAGAAAAAGCAATCTCTAAGTCTTGAAAGCAGCTCTGAGCCTACCCTGTGGTTCTGCTTATCCCACACTGGAGTTATATTTGTCCCTTGTGTCCTGCCTGTGATAGCCTCATAAAACTAACCAGGGATTTATGCTGAATTAAAAACAAGTTCCCTTCTCTGCCTTACTGAATTTTAAAATTGGGCAGAGGACAACACCTTTAAATCTATGGGTGCTAAACAAACACAAGTTATATGAGAGATTGTAATTCAGCAGCGTTATATTTACCAAGAGATTAGATGCCTTAGTATTTCTTCTCGGAACTGTGTGAAATATAATTTTCATGTCACCAAAAAGAAGAAAATAAAAAGAAAAATCCCCCCTTTTTCCTAGCAAATACTTTTGCTTGAGCATTATCCATTACCAATGTGGAAAAAACTCTGAAATAAGCAGAATGGGAACCTTCAGAGCAAAATTTTGGCAAAGTAAAGCTGGCATTTCATTTTGTAGCATTTTTCAAACTGTTCAAATCAAGGACCAAATCCTGCACTTTCAAGTGTGTGCTAATTGTGGACATCCAAATAGAAACATCATTGGATTTTGCTGTTTTTAGATCTTACCACATCCACGCAAAACAAGTTAAAATAAATACAGTAACTGAGCACTTGAATACTGTCAGCTGGGCACTGGGAACTGGAAATGGCAAAGATTAGCGAGATGGGAAATATTAGTGAACTCCATGAAAATTGTGACCTAAAGACCTGATTTTAGAAAGCGCTTCAATTTCCATAGACAGAAAAGCTTGTGTATTTTTATATTTTTATTCTGGTAACATGTAACTTCAGAGTCCTGCTCTAAGTTCCTACTATTTTAAACCCCAAATCATATGGTGGTGATACATGAAGGTAAAAGTTGCTGTGGGTGAAGTCTTGGCATCAGTGTACTCCTGAACATCTTAGAAATCTTGAGAAAAACAGACCAAAAGAAGTCAACGTAAAAATTCAAATTTTTTTACTATTCTTATACATATTGTTATTTGTGTAATGCATGAAGTGCTGTCAGCTATTTTCCTCGGTGATGGTTAGATATTTCTTCAGCATCTAAGAAAAGTAAATTATAGTCTGAGCTGAGTTCTAGTAGTCACAGTTTCACGATTTTGCTTTTAAAAATCTGCTCTCTTTCCCCTCAGCTTCACCCTGCTCCCTGTTGCTACAAAAGGAATATCAGATCGTCTGAAAATGTGTTTAAATGGGATTAGGATAATTCATCTCCAAAAGTTTGGCTGTGCTATGCTGATGATTATTTCATACTTTGACCTCTTGATCCAGAGCAATTATTCTTATTCAGGGAAACACTTCAAATCAAGCAGCTGTTCACGTTTGCTATGTAGAAAAAGGAAGACCTTAATTTTCCATAATCATTCCTACTGGCTAATTTTTTGCTGCTCTGAGAAAACACAGGTATTTTTTTTTTACTTCAATTTTATACAAAACAAGTTTAATATCCTATCTGCAAAGCGGTTTTGATTTATTCTAAGCATCTGTAGAATGAGATTAATGTCTTCCACCTCAGTACCACAAGTTTAAATAAGCCATAAATCACTTTTTTCTGGGGTTCGGATACCCTGTAGGTCACGCTGTCTTAATGTTTGTGTCAGTCTGTCATAAAAGCACTTATAAAAATCTGGAACCTTTATACCCACTCCCCTTACCCAAAAAAAAAAATCTATATTTACTCAATAATCTTTTGTTCTTCTCTTTGTTGCTCGTCCTCATGAGACAAAACATACGCGATATCTATTTCTAGCTCTGCCTTTGACAGAATGTCATTTAAATCTGAAATGTTTAAATCAAGTCATATGTCCATAGAAAGTCTTAAACACAACAGCAAATCTAAGGGATTTTTGGAACTGAACAGTGAAAGAATAATTTGAACTTTTATAGCAGTTGTCTAGTGCAGTAATTTTGATGGGTTTGTCCATTAAAACACGAATATACTTTTTCCAGAGTTTTGTTGCTTTATAATTTTTAGGAGATTTACTGAGTTAGGTGGCTGTGCAATAAAAATAAATGCCTGAGGTTAGTATTTTTTATTTTGTTGTAACTGCTTTAACTGTGTGCAGCTTTACCTCCAAAATGGTGCTGATAAACTGCTAGAGTCTGTGAGCTGAATTTTTTTTTCAAAGAATGTTTTCTTTTGCACATTGTTAGTGTAATTAATATAAACATTTACTGCTTTGCTCCAGGGCTGCAGCATGTGCCTCTAAACCACAAAAACTCTTTTTGACCTGAACTGCATTTCTATTAGATGAAGATTTGTGAACTTGGCCCTTAAGGCAGGTTTTTAGGATCAGGTGGTCACCAGACAGCACTATAACTTCTGGCAATGTCTCTCTTTTGATAAAATATAGTCATAATTGTTATGGTAACAAAAAAATCTGGATTTTATTTTTAAACATTGTATGACAAGACAAGCTCCCAACACACTTTAGGAATTCAGGTTGGGAAATTTCTGCCAGCCTAGCATGTGGGGGGACAGAAAGAGGAAACTAGGTTATGGATAGGTAATAGACTTTCTCTTACTGCTTTCTAGAAGAAGCTGTGGTTAAGGATCCGGTAACTACGGATGTCCCAAGCAACTACAAAATAAGTCTTGAGGTATCTACAGCTCAAGAAACCGTGATTAATTTTTTGTTTTCTTTGTTTTGATGGGGATCAGCAACAAGCAATGTGGCTAAGAGGACTACATCTCCCTCTTGCCACTGAAACATGAATAATGGGCCAGACTTCATTAATTAAATTTCTCAATCAATGTGTAATGAGAAGGATAAAATAAAGCAATGTAGAGATTTGCAGATTGAATAAAGTTCCACTGGAAAAATTTAGTAACAGATTTTTGGCCACCAAGTGCCGCAAAGCCTGCACAGAGTTGACAGCTTCAGGGCGAAGAACCAATCTTCACTTGTCTCCTGCCCACTGCAGCATTACTCTGTACCGCGGTCTGATATACACCCAATACAAGTGCACTCATCTCTAATGCAAGTGGACCACCAACTGCACAGCACATGCCTTGATGGATCAGTCATGTGCAGTTCAACTCAATAATACCATAACGTTTCACAGAATCACAGAACTATTGAGGTTGAAAGGGACCTTTGGAGGTCATCTGGTCCTTCTGTCACCATGAGCTGATTGCCTAGGAACATGTCCAGATGACTTTTGAATATCTCCAAGGATGGAGACACCACAACTTCCCTTCCTCACAGTAACAAAAAGTGTTTCCTGATGTTCAGAACCTCCTGTGTTTCAGTTTGCCCCACTGCCTCTGGTCCTCTCATTGGACACTGCTGAAAAGAGCCTGACTCCATCCTCTTTCCACCCTCCCTTCAGGTATTTATAGACACTGATGAGATTCCCCCGAAACCTTCTCTAGGCTAAACAGTCCTAGTTCTGTCAGCCTTTCCTCATAGGAGAGATGCTCTCTTAATCATCCTTGTGGCCCTTCAATGGACTCTCCAGTATGCCCATGTCTCCCTTGTACTGGCAAGCCCAGAACTTCATACACAGTAGAGGGGAAGGATCACCTCTCTCGACCTGATGTCAGCACTTTGTCTAATGCAGCCTAGGATACCATTAGCTGCCTTTGCAGCAAGGACACAATGCGATTTCATGTTCAACTTGGTGTCCACCAGGATCCCCAGATCCTTTTCTGATAAGCTGTTTCCAGCTGAGTGGCCTCCAGCGCATGTTGGTGCCTGGGTTTGTTCTACTGCCGGTGCAGAACTTTGCACTTCTCCTGGTTGAACTTGATGAGGTTCCTGTCAAGCCCATTTATCCAGCCTGTGGCACGCGGAGTATCGAACTGAACCTGACCAAGGCACAACAGGAGCAGAGGGAGATGGGTAAGGCAGAGAAGAGCCCCAACACTAAACAGCTTCAGGCACCTCGGTTCTTTGCAGAGGGGTCAGAGAACAGCTAGTCTGCCTTTCTGGGAGGGGAGCAGAGAGAAGCCTAAAAATAATTTAGACAAGAGCCCAAAACAAAGGAAATGTTGTTGTTCATTCCACATGAAATGGAAACAACTTCAGATTTTTTTTTTTTTTTAATCAAAATGTCATTTCTTTATCAGTTGTCTTTTTGAGGTTGTACTCCTCTCCCATTCTGGGGCTTCTCATACCATCATGGTTTGAGTTCTTGGCTTCTATCAGTGTCAACATTCCAGCTGAATCTTACAGTTTTCCAGGAAATCGAAATAAGCAGAATTTGATATTAATATACTTCTAATTTAAGAACAACCAAATAACGATTTATTATGAATACTATTTTTAGATTTAATAAAGAAGTGGTTGAATACACTTTTTTTTACTGTCTCTGTCAAAATAGAGTACTTTATAAGACATTTTTCTACATTAAAATTGATACTACAATCTCTTTTAAAATTGTACTTCTGTTTGCCTCTGAAGTGATGACAGGCTGTCATGCACACAGATAGATTAGGCAGGATACAGTCTATCTTCAACATGAAGACTTTTCTAACATAGAGCCCTAGAATCAAATGATAAGTAAACAAATTACACAGATAACACAGGTATACAAAAGAACTATGGATTAGGCTTTGCTGAATAAATGAAATTAAATTGTTTGCTTGTATCTGTCACTTACTTGTATGTAAAACTTACCAAAATCACTTATTCTATTATGTCATTTCACTACTTTACATTATAAAATGTCCTATACTAGTTTTTGAATAATGACTAATGTTGCATAATACCTTAATTACTTTTCAGAGAACATGGTGTAATTCAATAAAAAACTATAATTTTGTTCACATGCAAAGTCACAAAAGATCTAAAAAAATGGTTTCAGGATAACTCAGACAAATTTTATAGAATCTGTCCCACAGTTATATATCTATCATTCCTTGTTAAGGCAATAGCAGGGTCATGATGTTGCCTGTGTAGCATCCATGGGTAAAATGAGCTCTTAGCAGTGACAGATTCTGCTCGGAGGTATGGCTAATATTTATCTGCTTCTGGCAGCAGAAGGGTTGATCCATCTGTCTTCCAGGAAGGAAAAGTGTGTTTACACATTTAAGGTAAGGAACAGCACAGTACGAAATGACCCTCAAGGGCAGAGAGATGCCTATGTGAGAGCCAAGGGCACGCATTGACTTGTGGGTTTTTATGTCAGCTGGCAGAAAATCCAGGAAACATGTTGAAATCTCTAGTAGGATCTCCACCCTTGGAAATACTCAGAACTTGACTGCATGTGACCCCGAGTGACATTATCTAATGTCAAAGCTGGATCCAACTTTGAGTCCTGCAAGAGTTGGACTACATGGCCTGAAGTGATCCCTTTGCATCTTAAACTGCTGTGTGATTCTGTAAAAAGGGTAACGTGGCTTTATTTGCCCAGCCAGATCTGAAAATAAGATCACTAGGTACTCATCTGGTGCTCTGGACACCTCCGTTATGTGTTGAAAACCGCAGTGCCTACAGCAGCAAGGGTGAGTGCACGCAGCTCACCCCCTTGAGCTGCAGTGTTAATGTGGGGATGCAAACACACCAGGAGCATTACTGCTTGTGGAGTTTGTTAGTGGGGAAGGGGTGATGCATGAGAGGAGGGGAGAACAGCTCAAAAGATAAGCACTCCTTGCAGGCATCACCCCAGAGGCAGCTTTTTTCTGCTTTGTACTGATGAAACATCAGATCGAATAACTCTGCTGACGTCAGCTGAGACAACCCAGCAGCTGAGTCTAAAACTGGATCAAGAACTATTTAGGACTCCACAGCTTTGTGCTAGTGTCCCAGAAGCTTAACGGACAGTCCAGCCAGTCTCAGCACACCAGTCCCTATCTGCTGCCAGGGTGCAGCTTCCCTCTGTAAGCAACCCCCAGCCTTTTGCAATAGTGCCAGCTTGCAGAAGGTTAGAACATGCAGGCACCATGCCGAGCATCTAGCAGTGACCTAAGCTTTCAGTAACATAGAAGAAAGCTAACTGTGAAGGACCACAGTGACAGGGAAAAGGGAATGATCTCACCAGGGGCTGTTGGCAAAAAATTTGCATCAGCAAGGATACTGACCTGACTGTGCTGAGGGACAACCCCAGTATGAGGTTTGAGGGGTGAAACTGTTGCACTCAGGACCTGTCTGCCAATATAAATTCCTCACGCTGCCTCTGCCCAGCCTGCCTGTCCTACCACAGCTACGTCTAGACAGCAGCCTGGGGCAGGGATACCTCTCACACACACACAGATCTGGTTTTAAATGAGCAAATTCTCACACCAGCAATGGTGTGGAGGGTGACCCTAAAGGAGAGGAAACTGAGGTAATACCGATTTAAAAGGCGGAAATTATTGGCTGAACAGGGTCAGTTTCCAGACAAGTCCTGGAGTTACTTGGAAGCACAGATACATACAATAAAACAATAAAAAATTAAAAAGAAAGAGGAATTATAGAAAAATATGGAAAGATCTTAAACTTCCAATCCAATCAACAAATATATCCCTTTTGCACAACCTGTTAGACTTCAGGCTAAGTGATACATCTAGAAAATCTGTGTGTTACTGACCCTGTAAGATACGGACTGAGTTCGTCTTTGAATGAGGGCCCAACCCCATGCTTGACTTTGAGGTATAGCAGAAAGAAAACATGAGTTGATTTTTTTCAAACCAGTTTCCTCAATGGGAAAATATTCCTTCAGGTCACACAGTACTTATTTACTCAGTAAATACTATGACAGTGAGATTTACAACCATGTCATTAATAACACTGATTGACAAAGAACTTCCTCAAAACTCTTTCATCTCCAGACAAAAATGATATATGTGCAAAAGAGTGCAGTTATAAATTTACAGCCAAACACATCGGTTTGAAGCAGGGGTAGGTAGGG
>NW_010401884.1:14765-26780 GCF_000710305.1 Buceros rhinoceros silvestris
AGGGAAAGGGGGAGGAGCACATGAAAAGCAACGCTGGATTTTTCCCCCCACCCCCATCATCAGTATTTGGGGCTGACACTTCTTTGAATAGTCACTTGTTTCACTGGTTGCTGAAGGCTCTTTTGATCTCTTAGAGGAACACTCAAATCTGCTGATGACAAATTCATTATTTTGTCTGTACTGAACAAACAAGGTTCTAGTGATAGTGGTGATAGTTCTCTCTGGATTTGGTTAAGAAACATCTTAATAATTGTCCCTGTGGTCTGAATGTATCCACTCCACACCTACCCTGCAGGAATTGTGAGGGGGAAAGGGAGACCTTGGTGGAGATAAATGCAGTTACTTCAATGCTTCTTTTTATTGCAGCTATTTTGTATTTCATGAGCCTCTTCTGTTTGTGCCTCTAATGGCTGTAGGATTTTATATTTATTGGTACCAATTGCATTTGGTCTTCTTTTTAATAAAACAATTTTCCATTGTGAAATGACCTTGTGTCCAAGGAGAAAGTTTTGTGGATCCCAGTTAACTTGAAATTTTTCTCAGGAAATGAAGACTTAACATAGCCATTTCTTTGTTTTTTTAAAATATGGATTTTTTTTTACTTCATAATTTAGATTTATTTTTTTAATTTTATATCACATTTAGGTGTCTTTGACACTATACTTCATGTCATATAATTCTGACATGACCAAAACATTGACTGAAAATTCCAGAGCACATCTCACTTAAATTGTAAAGAAACATGGAATGCAATTTACATTTTCTGTCCATCTTTAATACCAGACTTTTTTGCTGTTATCTGCAGCTGCTGAATCTACTAGTTATTTTTAATCTGCAGGTTTATGCTGAATCTTTGAATATTTCCTTACTAGCATTCTGGCAGATGAATATTAGAAAAAAAACATTTCCTCTAAAGGCGGCACCTGGATTTTCTATATAGTCAGTACAGAGAAGGAGCTACTTAGACCTCTATGGGGAGATCCTTTTGTGCTTTTCTTTGGTGCCTAGACTGAAGAAACGCAAGACGTGTGGAGAGGGGTAATTTCTTTAATGGGACCAACTTGTTGAGGCTTTCAGAAGCCCCAGCCTCTTTCTCGATTGCCTATATAGGGAATTGGGGTTTTATCTTTACAGGAGAATTGCCTCATTAAGCATGTACAGTTTATGTGCAAACTGAAACTTGTGGCTGCAGCAAAACCCTTGAAAACTCCTCTAAACGTGCACAGAAACTAAAGAGAAAGGCACAAGTGGCTTTAAATATAAATCCCGGGGTTGTGCCAGCTTCATCATTTTGAGGGTCTGACTCCTGCTGTTCAAACACATGGATTTGACAATGATATAAAAATTACTCAGCCAAGCATTTGCATCTCGTTGCCCATCTGGCATTCCTTCAGCTTTGCTTCTAGGAAATCCTGTTCCCCATTGTTGAAGAAGCTCTCAAGAAAGAGGGGCTTTTTAACATACTGCAGAGCTTGTGCTACCATCTAAACAGGCAAAGATGTCTACTGTAGCTCTGGCAGGTGGACAGGGCATGCTGATAGACATCTTGGACAGGGCATTTACACTGCTGTGGGACCTGCAGCTCATCCCCAGCTCCGGTTTTGCAGTGCTGGTGGTTGGGAGATGAGTTGCTCTGGGACTGCAGCACCACACTTCCCTGGCAGAGGTGGGGGACCAAGGATGGTCCTGTCCCGAGCCACGGACAGAGATGGAGTGAAGCCAGCAGTGTGTATCTGGCTGATGTGGAAAGCGGGAGGCTTAAGCAGGGAGAACAAGCAGCAAGGAATAGGCTACGGGAGAAAAAAGTCGCTGCAATGCAGTGACAAGACAGTCTTGCCTGGGACAAGAGGGTTTGTGACCCCTCCCACAGGTGTCTGATACAGCCAGAGTGTCACCTACGCCTGTGGGTACATTCACCTTGAGGAACAATTATCCAAACTACATCTGTGTTTGAGGTCCTGCAGGTGTCCAGTGTGATGCAAGTGTACAGAAATAGGTGAGTCCAGCCCCCAAAAGCCACAGAGTAAGTAGTTAGGCTGCACTGGGGTAAAATAAAAAAGACAGATGGCAAGGGGAACAAGAAATGTCTGTAGTGATGTATCTGGAGGCAGGGTGGGGGTGGGGGGGTCCAGATCTTCTAACTGTGGTTAGTGATAATGTGCTCTGGAAAATAAAAATGAAGAATAAGCTGAGCTGCACTGCCTCTGCCTCCTCCTGTCCTCTCTCCCTTTCAGCTATATTTGCTGTAGGCATATAAAGGCACTGAGAACATTATCTCACTGAGAACTGAGAATATTATACAGAGGTGATACCAAGCTAATGACTGTATCAATACTGATAAATGTAAAAAAACAGATCATTTTTACCATCATAACAGCACAGATGCAGAAGACACACATTCTTATTCTGTGCAGAGACATCTACTACTATTTGGGTTAGAGTTTGTGTAGGTGAATAGCTGCAGATTTATCAGACCTGGTTGATGACGGATGCACCAGAGAAAGGCCGATGCAGTCCCGGGGCTCCCAGGCAGACATCCCCGGGGCACCCCACTTCTCTGGGCAGAGCTGCACCCCCCTCTCCAGCAGCAGTGCAGGATCCAGTGGCAATGTTCTGGGCAAACCACTAGATGTAGATACAGTGTTAGACTGTCACTGGTCCAGGAAAATATGTGATCTGCCTTCAAGGGAAAATTACCTTTCAGCGCCGTGAGAGGGGGCAGGTGTTCTAAATAGAAATTTAAAACCTTTTAAGAATTATACTGATCTTAGGATTCGTAACAATAATAACAAGCAGTGCGTTGGTTAAGGGGCTTCTGATAATGTCTTATTTATTCAATCTTTTTAAAAAAAAGCCTCCTTCGTCTGTTGCATTATGGCCAAGTGCCACCCAATACCACATTATCCTTTTAAGATTACCCCTGTTCACCCTCGAAAGCCCCTCCTCCTTGCAGCATGGTCACTGAGATTTGTTGGCCAGCTCACCAGGGCAGAGCTCCAGGATGTTCATGCTGCAGGAAGCATTAGTGTGCTCTTGGGTGAGAGCAAAACATTGAGAAATAAATGGTAGGTAAATAATGGTTCTGTCCTAAGGTAATGAGGCTCTTTTTCTGAACGCAGATGAGGAATTCATCAAAAGGAGAAGGCTAATGTAAACTCCTAAATGTTTAAATCATCTAAAGAGTGCATGAGAAACTCTGCCTGGTTATAATCTGCCTTTGGCAGCAGGTCAGAGCATCAGCTAATGTAAATCCATCAGAGCCAGCAGGTCTGTCTGCACAGGGCTGGCATGACCAAGGAAAATGCCCCATAGAAAGGGCACCCGGCTTGCAGCAGGCTGGGTAAAAGCAATAAAAGGCTCTTTGCCAATGGCTTGTTAGAACCCAGTCTACTTTCTTTCCATCAGGAAGGCACTTGCTATTCTTATTCTCCATTTATTTTCCAGTGTGATACAAAGTTAGGGCAGCATGTTTACCCTGCAGCACTTTTCTAGTGTGTGAAGAGTAGCAGAAAAAAATATCTAGAGGGGAGTAAAAAACTAAAATCTTTGGCCAACCGGGAGTTTTCTTAAAGATAAGAGAGGGAGCAGAGGAGAGTCTGCCTGCAGGCTCATGGTGCTTACAAGAAATGGAGCATTCAGGAAGGGTCAGAATGAAGAAAATTAGTAATTTTCAAAGACAAACATCAGACCCAAAGGATAACTATAAAGCATCAAGCCAAAATGCAATTAAGATATAACCCAATAAATAACTATCGAAAGATGTTTTGCAGTTTCCTCACTTCTGCCAACACCTAGTGTCACCAGCAGTCCCATCCTGTTCCTGAACACAGGCATAACAGTACTAACATCACCAGCTTGAACAGGGCCAGGAGGCAGGTTTGAACACTGGCCCACTGACTATTCATGATGTTTAGTTGCTAGCATGCTTCCAGGCAGAGTTTTGGTGTATGCCAGCTAAAACATTCCCAAATCCTGCTTGAGCAAGGTTTGGGAGAGGCCACATGTGAGGGCCCATTCCAGCAGACAGCATGGCTGTGATTGCATCGGGTTGGCTCCCACTGATCTATCCTCCAACCTGTGCCCAGACTTCGCACCCACAAATACCTCCACATGCCAGCACATTGCACTGCACATTTTGCAAACCTAACCACTACCCTCCTGCCACAGGAAAAAAAAATGCAGTTGAGAAAACCCTCACATTTTTCAGGCATTTTTAGCTGGAAAAAAATTCCTCCCATGTGATAATAATGATGGCACAGAGGCACAAGATGAGGTGCTGAGGAGATGCAGGTTAAGTGCTTTGTTAAGTGCCCAAGCTGCCTCTCAACCTCTGGGCTATGGACTGTTTTCCAACATGTTTTAATTTGTGGTATGGGCAGAGCCTTAAATCCTAATGAAGAAATGTATCATTGCTCTGTAAATGCCTTGATGGAAATAAAACTATGAACATGAATAAACTGAGTTCTATGTCACAGACTACAAAGCAGGGGAAAGAGAATGTGGATATGGTGGAAAAGGTCTCTTTGCTCTGGGTCAGGATGGAACTGCCTCACCAACACTGAGCTGTGCTCAAGCATCTGCCTGGCAGCAGTTTATTCTGTGTGGAAACCATCCCTCCATCCTAGGGCAAGACTCTGCATTGCACAAGTTGAAGAGCATCATCTCTCTGAGATGAAGGATCTGCAAAAGACACTTGGCTTTTTCCCAATAAATGATTTTGGCAGGAATGACGTTTTCATCAAAGAAAACTCAGTAATAAGATTTTTCTTATCTTGTGGAAGTGCTGAGCTGCTTAATTGTTTTTCATCCAGTATTTTGACGTACCATTACCAAAATAGCTACTAAAATGTTTACATGCTAAAACCTCGGTCTCTGATAAATCAATGAGAAAGACATTAAGAAACAATGTGATAATATCTTCACAGGAAAGCACAAAGAATAATGACCACAATTAATGAAAATTTGAGGGAAATCAGAGACCATAATTAGTTTTGAAATGTTCAGAATTTCAACACTTAGCACCTAATGACAATGTCATTTTTTGACCAGCTTTTCTCAGACCATCTCTCATGCTCAGTGTTTGTTGTTGCTTTCACAGGTTGCAATCTCATTCAAGCAGAGACTCATCTTCTTGCATGTTTGCAAAGCATTTGCACAGCTTTCAATGTCACTGAAGTTAGAAACAATAGACCCATCAACACAAAGATCACACAGAAAATACAAAGGAAAAAAAAATCAGTCTTCAATCTGCATGTGAGTGAAAATAAATGTTTCCAAAAAGGAAAGATAAAGATTGATAATATAATACAGCTTAGTGTCTTGGCAAGTTCTGGGCCAGCTGCGTGGAGAAGTACACGCGCACGTTGTCAGCAATACACGCCACTGTCAGCTGGCCTTCCTCGACTTAGTGTGGGCACACAACAGCAAGGAGGTGGCTGGGCCACCTATGCAGGCTTGCCATGGGGTCCTCAAATAACTAACATTACCTAGAGCCCCTGTTGCTGTGATTCCACTGCCTGGGCTAAGCCATTTACACTCACCACACTGCGTACCATTCACTTGTTGCAAAAAAAGACAGACACTCCCTGCTATAAAGTGCTCACTGCAGGAGGTTTTGACCTGCATGTGAACTGTAGGGGGTGGCTATGGGAAGGATGTTCACGTACTCAGAAACTACATCTGGGACATTTGTGAAGCTATCTGCACCTTTCCTGAAATGTTTCAGGGGTCGAAACATGAGAACACTCATAACAGGGTACATTTATATGGCTCAGTGCTGTGTCTGCAAATTAAACAAGAGATACTGAAAAACAATGCTTACAGTTTGATGGCATCTCCTCAGTGCTCTGAACCCCTTCAAAGACATCATCCCTAGACTGACCTTTTAAAGCTTACGGCAGGACAGCTCAATTCATTACTTCATGTTGCTAATGAGATCCACCACATACAAATCCCTCAGTGTGTGCTGGGGTAAAGGTCCTACCCTTCCTGATTATTTGTCAGATATGACGATGTCTTATCTGCTACTCCCAGCAGGAAGCATTCAAATGTCATTAAAGCCTGTCCGTACAGTCCACGGACAACCGTTTAATGGAGCAGGTCACAGGGGCAAAGGGAGCCTTTCAGACATTGCCAGGTGAGCAACTGAAACAGCACCAGCCCACAGGAGACAAATTTCAGCTTATAATATAAGATGCACCAAATATTAAGACAGTTATTGGGTTAACTGAGACAAAGAAGACAGATACATGGCATGAAAACTAGCAGCTTCAGTAGAAAATATGGAGCAAAAGACCAGAGGTCCCTTGGTTGGGGCCACCAGGGCAGGTGTTTGTGCAGCTGGGGGGTGCAGTGTTCCACAGCCCCTGACTCAGGGCTATGACACAGGGTTAAAGCAAGTTTATTGAGATGAGGGTATGGATTAAACCTCCTGCACTTACACAGCAGGACTCACTGCATTTTAAGTGCTGAGGTTTTAATCAGCTAAGCAGCTGCCAGAGCCACTGCCCCCACTCTTGACACTGACTCCATAGTACCTGGGTGTCACAGCACCCTGTGCTTGAGCTGCATCTCCTGCCCCACTGGTGGGACCAGCCTCACCCATGCCCCGTGGCACTTCCTGAGACACAGTGTGGTCTCCACTGCAGCCAGGTGACCATAGGAGAGTCATGGCACTGGGAGCAAGGGGGAAGAGCTGCTGCCTTTTGCTGTGCCAGACACAAACATCATGTGTGGGGTGAGCTGCAGCGAAACCCCCAAGCTGCTGGCAGCCGCTTGAATGCTGCAAAGTGACTCCTCATCCTGTGCCCTGGGAGATCCACCTGCACCTTGTCACTGCCTCACATTTCAGAGAAACAATTTCCAGCTTGCTTTCCTCTCCACCATGTCACAGCCTTCTCACCCAGGATCTTCATTTCTACATGCAAAGCCATTTAAGCGTGCATTCGTATTCCCAAATCCTGTAAGCTGACAGGAACAAACTGTCTTTGGGATGAGAAATTTCACAGTGCTCTTCTAAGCATGGCTGCCTTTCAAAAGCATGAACTCTTGAGTGCAAAGGACTGGATTTTATCTGCTGCAACCTGCCATTGCTAAGTGCAGTTGACCCCTTCTGTTCACTCCAATTCCAAAACACACGTCCTGTTACTGAAAATTGTTTTCAGCACATAATGTGTAACAGATATGGTATATAGGGTTTTTTTAAAAATTCACGTATTCAGCTTTTCCTGGAGAAGTTTTACATGTGAAAAAAATTTACCCCTCGTATGGAGGAGATGCCATTTCAGCCTCCTTCCAGTGTGTCCATGCACAGACAGCCAGAGCCCCACAGCCCTCCTGTGAGTGCTGGGACTTTTTTCTCCCCACTTCCACCACTGCTTCTGGTTCTTATTCTTCTCTGACATATACCTTCCTCACTTTTCTTCATGCTGTTGTTATTTTTCACCACTCGCTGCCTAACGTCTACCTCTGTGCTGTGCTCTCATGCCTAGCACTTGCTTCCCTGATCCATCCTGCATTCAGCAGAAGGATGAACAATGGGTGGGAAAACCCTACAAGTGGAGGCGAGCGACTGAACCAACAGCTACAGGAACTGGCAGAAGCCATCAGGTCTCTCAAGCTTCTTCTGCTGGTTTAATAGGAACTTTGGATCAAATACAGACAGGACCTGATAAGATCCTGTTTGTAGGTGAGACTCCTCATGCATGTTAAAGATGCTGTTATGTCATGTCATATAGTACCCTAAGTCACAGCATTCTGAGTGATGCTATCACCCACCGGTTGTGGAGAGTCGGACAGTGGTCCTGAGGGCTGACACTGTTTGCCATTAGTCACAGAGATGGTGGGAACCACTGGGAATTGCCAACACTGTAAAAAATGTCACCAGAAAAAACAACATCCTCCTCCTCCCCCCCACTCCCCGCCCCGAATTGTTGCTCACCTTGCTCAGAAGAGTTGAGAACACACTGGTGGATATAAGGAGAAAATAAACAAGATTTTAAATCAGTCATCATTCTGCTGCCAAAAATTTTGCCTGACGTACTGCTTAATATTTGTGTATTTTCTTTGGTTGAATGTGGCCATATGCTCCTTAAAATGTTCCTTCATATAATGAAAGCATGTTGAAGATGTGTTGAAGATATTTATTACATTCTCCTTTTGTAGATGGTGTTTGTTCAACCATCTTTATTCACAGTAATTAACTATTGTTATTACTATTATTTTTAGCACCAATTAAAGGTTGTTCTGTACTTCTTTACCAATATATTTTTAAGCCACTCCATGCTTAATACTTGCAGGCTCAAGTCTTGTGGAGACCTGAGCACATGAATAATTCATAAACTGAGGAACAGTCGTTATTAACATAAATAAAACTATTTGAGAGCGAAAATTAGCTCACACTTGAAGTCTTTGCAGGAATTGACCCTGATTGGCTCTTCAGATCTAGACTGCCCTATTAAGAAGCTTTCTTGTCTGTTTCTTATTTATTTTATATAGGTAGGAAACACTGATAAGAAAGGTCTCCAAACTATAAATCTTCTAAGTTATACTGAACTTTCATGAAGGTTGTAATGCCGTGGACAGCATCATAAACCAAAGAGTTCTCTACCTCCCTCATTGCTTTAACATTCAATAGTTTCTGATGACCTTGAGGAGGGAGACGAGAAGACTCAAATGCTGTTAATGTTTACAAAATGGTTCTGTGAAGCTTTAAAAGCAGGCACCAGTGTCAGTGAGGCTCAGCTGCCATCCCATGCATTTGCATGTGTAGTGTAAAAAGCAAATCCTTGATAGGTAATTATTTCATTCCTTGATTTTTCTTAAACAGAGAGAAAGCAGAAGAGATTATAAAGACAAATGAAATTGAACTCAGCTGCTGCGTTCACTAAGTGCCATACATTCATCCTGCTGTTAAAAACTGTAGGGGAAAATCTGGTAAGAGCAAAGCTCTCCGTGCTTAGAAAGTAAACAATGAAATATAAATTGGATTTCTTGTCATATCAGAAACATGTCACTGTTTTTTTCACGGTGTTCAGCCTGATTATGAGTTCTGGACATTTTATTCCAGCAAACCTTCACCAATTTCACTGGATTCAAGTTGTAGTAGAAGTAATGGTGAGGTGATGCAGCCTAAGGTCCCTTTTACTTGGTATGTGGCAGAGCAATGTAGAAAAAGGATGGCTCTTGTCCTCAGAAGTTAAAAATTTGCCAGTTGTAGCTTTGACTTGCATATTTTTAAGAAGAATCAGAACCAAAACAAACTTGAAAGCTTTTTTTTTTTTTTTTTTGAGTCACCTACTATCCCCTTACCCTGTGGCTGTAGCACTGGAGAGCAAGACTCACTGCCGTTACTGGCTGCAGCATGGACACTCGCTCCCTTCTCTAGGAGCTGGCACTTCGTTACCAGCCAGTTTATCAACTCTGCCTTACCATAGGCTTGTGAGCCCTCTGAATTTTTCATGTTCTCCTCCCCTTAAGACAGCAAACCCATGATTTTTTTTCTAGACAAACAACAGGACACAGGATTCATGGGATGACAAGTAAATTTTATACTTTTATCAATGTCTTCAATGCAGTTTAAGAAATTTCATGGTTTGAGATGCATTCTTGCAATTCCACCCTAAAACTCCATTAGTTTCAGACAGGGAAGGGTATTCCTCTCTGTGTTGCCCCTTGGCCGAGGACAAGTTTTCAACACAAAGTGCATGAGTGATCTTGCTTCTTCACCTGGGTTGTGTGGATGAAGCAGTGTCTGTGTCACCTCCTTCAGATTAATAAACCCAAATTATATTCTTTCTCTTTTGTCTCAGGAAGCATTTGCAAACATTGCAGGACACAGGAATGCAGCCTGGGTTTCGTCTGTACCTTATCAAGATGTTCTGGCCACTAAGGTCTTGTGATGCCTTCCTGTCACTGCCTTGCATTCCTGGCTGTGCAGCAGTCCTGCTTGGCAGGGCAGCTGGATGAGGCAGGTCTCCCCCTGCACATTCCTGTTTCCTGTCAACATCTTCACTTTGTGGAAGTGGATTTCCTCCACAAGGCTTAGCAGGTCCTACTAGCAGCTAACACCCAGTAAACTCTGCTAAATTAATCTTTATTTTTTCATTATAAGGTTTTGAGTATGGGTTTAGTAAAACAGGTTTGCAACGACAGTTAAAAGAGAACAATTTACACAGAGACAAGAGTCCCTTAACTTATTCCAAGGCACCTTAGCCAAACCACTGCTCCTCAGATGCTGCTGGATCTGGATAAATCAGAAAACAGCTCTCTCCAGTGCCACCAGGTCTCTCATTAATGCTCTTCAGGACTTTTTTTCTGTAGTACCAGCCTAGCTTGATTCAAAGGAAATGCACTACTGGTGATGTCTGCCTCAATACTTAATCATGTTTCAGAATAATTTTTTCCCCTCCATTCACACAATCTCACAATAAATATGCTTCTGAGGCTAAAGGCAATTGTGTCTGTGCTCTGTATAGTCTGTAGTATTGTCTCAGGTTTTGGCAGTGATACACAAAATTTTTTTCAGTATTGTTAAGAAGATATAAAACTAAAGTCTAGCCCTGGTGCATTCCTGAGTCAAGATAACTGGTGTAGTTTGAGTTTGTCTTGGATTATACCAACCCTCAGACTTTGGAGCCTGGATCTCAAAGGGATGATGGTGTCCTCATTCAAAAGGGAAACCCTCATTCAGGCAACTGATCACTTACAGTACTGCTGCCCCAAAAGCCGTGGTCCTAGATGGCTACGTACTTTTCTCATAGGCTCAAAGGCCTTTTATTGTATGCTGTAAATGCATCCCCAACACCCAGTTTAGCTAGCTGGGAATATGTTGCTGGAGTCAGATAGGTCTGATGATTAAGGAAGAACCGAGCTGGCAGCACCTGACTTACAGGTCCCTAAGACCTTGCTATGAGCTTGCTCTGTGCTTTTCTAGTGCAGTTCTGACCTTCTGAAGCTTCCTTCTCCCTTCATGCTGTGCTCCCTTGTACTTCAATTATCACGGCTGCCCGACAAGGAACAAGTGGGGCAGCCTTGTAAACACGAACCATCAGAGCATAGGTCCCTTGAATAAATGAACTGCAAGGAGGGAAATGAATCTTAACTGACTTCTTGCACCTCTTGACAAAAGCAGTATGTCCTGGCAGTCCGTGCATCTCACAGCTCTAGAGAGACTAGTGTGCTGTTTACCCGCTCTTTTCCAGGCTGGGCAGACACTTGATCTTTCTAATGTGTACACGAGTGTTTGACAGTTGCCATAGCACAACCTTCCACAACAAGGGACCTTCCCATCTCTCTCATTTGTATCCTTTGAGGACTAAGCAGCCAAGCTTTCTTACAGCATCAAAAATGCAGCTTATTTTAAATTAACCTCCAGGGCAAAATGGGCTGCTTTGAAATAATCAGTCACTGACCGAGTTAGATATTCCTCCACCAGCAAGATTCAGCTTTCTTCCGAGGGGACGAAAGGACTTTTCTGCTCCCAGAAAGCAGAGAACTGGCTGGCTTTTGGGAGCTTTGTGGAAGGAAAAAGGAGCAGGAAGGTGGCACTGCTGTGCCTGCACCTGCCCCACAGGAATGAGGAAACACTTCCCTCTCCTGTGGGATTCAATTTAGGTACTATTTCACTATTATTTTATGCATGGTATTTAATACTTGCCTGCTGGTAGTGACTAATGCTCCATTGTGTTCCTGGGCACTCTGTGTAAAGTAATGTTTAACAACAAAAAAAAGCAAGATGCTGCCAAGGACATGCAGAGACAATTTGTAGAACAAAGGTAGGAAAGTTTTCTGGTGGATCATGGCTAGAATAAGGGTGCACCTACAGCATCAAGCAATATACTGTGTATGTTACATCAAGGGCCCATAGCACTTGTGCTGGCATAATCCTCCTCTTTCTTCTTAATTTTATCATCTTCACTATTTCCATCTTCCTTCATACACTTAAATAGGCATACATTAAATAGGATTTATATGGGCTGGGTAGCAGAACTAATACCAGGTGATGTGATGGTTCAG
>NW_010401884.1:26953-39902 GCF_000710305.1 Buceros rhinoceros silvestris
AGTCCACACCACCAACAATGTCTCAGTGTATGGGTAGTGTAATTGCTATGTGAAAGCCGGTAGCAGCCTGGAGCCCTCCAGGATTGTGTGGAACTCTCTTCCCTCATTGTGGCATATGCCCAAAGCTTCACACAGGAGGTGCTGACATGTCCAGCATCAGAAAATTAAAATTACGGACTGAAATAGACCTTCGCTACCATTTTCACAGTTTACAAAATGCTGATCATAAAGAACGAATAATGCAAAAAAAAAAAAAAACCAAAACCCAAAACCACCAAAACCACCCTCCACCTGCTATTTCCAGTAAATAGTGCTGTCATTTACATAAAAGCAATACTGACAAAGGAAACAGAATATTGCCAGTAGTAATAGTCCATGTATTAATGGCTACACTTATCTGGATCTTATTTTGGCTTGGCACTGTTGGTGTATCTTTACTTCTCAAATACTAGCATCAGCACTTAAATTTATCAGGTTCTGAGGACTATCTATCTGTTGAGATAAACTCAGCCTATTCAAAGTGGCAACATTAATGGACCCTCCCAATAGAACTGGCAACCCCTTTGCTTCGCTAAATAAAGAAACAACAGCAAATTCAGGCCATGGCTGGCCACTCTCCATGCAAAAAACCTGAATTCCCACGGGCCTCTTTGCAGGTCCTAAAAGGTTTGGTGAATGGGAAACAGCAAGATACGTCCCTTTTCTGACACAGCTAAAAGTCATGTCCTGTTTTAACCCCTTGTTACCTCTTCACTTCCATTAAAATTTCTGGTATTTGTTTTCTCTAATTTGGAAGGAGAAAAAAAGGAAGGGGGACAGACACCAGAATTGTTCCTGTTCCCAGTCTTTAATTTACCTCCTTATGCCATTGCTGCTTCTTCCCTGGGTTTGTGTAACGGGGTTAAAACCCCACGTGAGTAGGAAGCCAGATTCTGTGACTTGTTCAGAGGTACAAGCTGAGTATTGCTCAACGCCTCTAGTGAGTTCGAGGCTAAAACCTCTGGCCCATTTTTGGTTTTCAGGTTATACTTTTACCCAAAGGCTTTTTTGTCTGTTTATCACATTGGAAATGGATGTACAGAAATTATGTGCTACAAAGCAGCAAGATGTGTAATATTCACATAGGTAAAAGGAGAAGCAGGATTTCCTCCTTTCCCCTACAGCTCTACCTTTCTTGAAGGAATTGTCTGCCCTAGCCTAGGGTTAAGCACAGTACACTTGGCATCTCACCTGGAATAGCCATAGACATTCTGCAAATACTTTACAAAGCAGCAAGCACCCAAACTGCCCAAGCAGTCTTTTCACAAGCTGTCTTATCACCGCCTAGGGCCCTGATACCTAAAGAAGTTAATTGAGTATGTAAATGGAAAAGATGTTGCAAAGGCTGGCTAGCAAGCTGTCACTATATAAATCTGGATTCATATTCTTATAGCTGGTTCAATAACACTGCTCTGGCTTAAAACGGGGATTGATCATGCTATCTATTTTCTAGCACTTTATTAAATTAGTTTCTTTTCTTGTTTGTGAGACGTTCACAAAGGACTCCTGTTTCCTCTCAGTCTGACTTCTATCCAAGTGCCAGATAACTTACACAAACTAATCTGTTCGTGAACTGTTGATTTAAACTGGCAAACTAAGCTGCATGGCTTGCCTCCAAACTGCTGATTGGAAACCTCTCAGATAAGTCTCCTATAACAATTAACAAATAGCACACTGAAGTTCACATGCATACTCACAGACAATGGCCAGTATCTCATTTCATGACTGCAGAGTGAGCTTGCCACTTGGCCCTTCCAACACTATATAGGCTGTGCCAGTGCGGCCATTGAAAAAGTACAGTTTGTACTTGCCAAAAACTGGTTTTATAGCTAACTTCTACAGCTCACTCTAAAACAGACTACACGCACACAACTTTGCCTTTTCCGACTTTGCCTTTTGCCAGTGTAATTTTTTTTTAACTGTCTCAGAGACAGTAGTAAATCAACATTTCTAGAATAGACAGGGTTAGAAAACTCATTTACTAACAGACATTTGTACCTTGGCTGGCTTTAATGAAGTGACGTCAAAACAATAAATATTAAACAATAAATACTATAAGCTAGCACAAGGATTGATGGTAGAAGAAGTTTCTTGATTAGAAAGCATCAGAAAGCACAAAGCACTTGTAGAGAAGGGACTCCTCTTGAACTCTGTTGAAGTCTGTGTATGAAGTCTGTGCATGACTACGAATTTTAGTTTATCAACTAAAGGGAGAAGATTGGGTAGAGGCTCTTGGAGACCCTTGTTATTGATCAGAAAGAAGAGAAAAGGAAGGCAGGCAGGCAGGCAGGAAGGAAAAGGCATAGTCATGGGTAAAGAAACAGCAGAAGAAGAACTGGAAGAAAGAATTATTCTTGTAAAATTCATCAGATAGAAGGTATGGTAAATGAGTTTCCAGATAGAAGTGTAGAAGATACCAGTGAGAAACAACTGAGAAATTGACATACAAGAAGTTCTAGGGCTCTGGACAAGAAAATCTGGGAACTGGAAGTGCAGTGTAGAACATAAAAATTGCTACTGAAGGGAAAATAGAAACAGAGGCAAATAACAAAAAAGGTTTTATGTCTGGTGTTGAAACATTTATGCTAATGATAAAAGAGAAATAAATAGCAGACTGCTGTAATCTCTTCAGTACTGGTGATGGTACCAAAAGAAATTCCTTAAACTTACTAGAAAATGTATTAATGATACAGAAAGAAAAATACTATAAAATACAATCTCATTAAGGAAGATTTTCAGTTCCCAGATATCAGAGATGAAAATCAGATATGTGGTTTGATAGCCCATGGCGGTGTGACATATCCAAGAAATTTTTTCATCAGTTTGCAGTTGAGAGACAAATTCCTGAACAAAGAAGGGATTTGTATCTGGTCTTGTTAGAACACGAGGCTACTGTAAAAGAAGTGCTGGCCATAAAAGGTTTCACTTGGGATTAAATTAACTGGAAGGATCAACAAAAAGAGCCCATACTAAAGATTTTCAGTTTCAGAAGGGGAATCTGGAGGATGCAGGAAGAGCTAATGAGTGAGGAGTCTGGAGCTGAGGAGTTTGGAAAATTGAATCAGACTTGGACAGTAAAGAAAGAAAAAGGTGCTACTTAGAGCTTCATACCAAGAAAAGTAGAGAAATGTAAAGAATGGTCCTAAAATTCTCTAAGTAAATAGTCGTGTAAATATTATATTTGGAGTGGGTAAAAAAACCAAAACACAAAGAAAACAGAGCTTTTCCAAAATTCAACATTACTCAGAGATCAATTCTAAAAGCTGAATTTGTAGCTGTTCTGCAATCCCCAACCCTGTGTTATATGAAGTCTACAGGTACCTTTGAAATTCACTGTGATCTTTAATACATTTATCGGTATCTTCTTAGTCTATTTTCCTGAATGACAGGAAGTTTTGCTGGGTGATTAAATACATTTTAGACTCCTTTTCACCTTTAACAAAATACGGTGGCTGCCTTAACCAACCAAATGGGAGAAGGGAAACCAGTTGAAAAGGTGTAGAATCCAGCTCAGCCATGAGCTCAGGAATATGGAACCCTCCATAGTCCCTTTAAGTCTTTTCTAATCTTTGATCTGTTGCTGCCTTCTAGCTTTCTTATGTAATAAGGATCCTACTGTCTTTAAATATTACACGTTTCTGCTGCTCTTTCAACCCCACCCTCAAATTACTGAACACAAGGTCCACAGTAGCAATTTACACAAACGGTGGAAGTGCAAGCCATAGTCCCCATTTTCTTTCATTTTCACCCATTGTTCAATAATTCATGTACACTCAAGATTTCAAATGACTTTCAAGTTCTGTGACTAATAGGGTGCGGAGCTGTAATTGACTTACATGAATGTTTCATGACTTCCTTTCCAGTGAATTTGGAGAAGGTATCTCAAACCCTCAATTCATTAGAAGTTTGACAAGGATCCAGTGGCTAAGCTGAAATTTTACTTGAATTTTTCAAATAAATTCTATCCATCTGCAAAAGGAAAAAGATCATATTGTCATTTCACTTATCATTACCTTTCCATTACAAAGACTAATTCAATCCTTCAGATGCATTGGGCTAGGCTTCCAGTGCAAAGAAGGGCAAAATATAGCATGTGAAACATCAATTATTAAAATACAATATTCATTACTATGGATGTAATCACTAAGAAGGGCTAATGTTCTCAGAGATACATGTTGGTCTTGATTTATAGATATTAACTCGTACTGATATTTAGACAGAATAAGTACTAGGTAGACAAGGAGTAGTATAAAAAAAGCACTCACAAAGGCTCAATGAAAAAAAAACAAAGGAAAGGAAATGTGATTTATTAATGTTTTATTCTTTGCTATTAGGACTGCAAGGTTGAAAATTCATCCCTCAGACTTTATCAAAAAGCCCTACCACTTCTGTATTGTACCATCTTAAAAATGCAGAACCTTTCCAAAGTTTCATTTTGCTCCTTTTCTCTGTTCACTCCTAATACTGCCATCCTCCTGCTTCCAAAGCTCATGTGGATCTCCCTCTCTCTCAAAGATCCTCCTCCGAAAATTGTCTGCTATGTTACTGCTTCACTGACTTGTGCACACCCACAGCAACATTAGCCCAGCTCTCTGGCTTGACCTGACACCTTGTAATTTTTACTAAAGGGCTATATTATGTGTCTCTGCAACCCCCTACATGCATACACACAGTCTACATCCACCCTTCACCAGATACTGCAAAACCTCCGTCATTGCTCCAGCCTCTGCTGGCTCCTGCCCTTACCCACAAAGGCAAACACCCCAAAAGGCAGCAGCCCATGCAATGTCTTATCTTGTGGAGTTTTACGATAACTAGTCATAACAAGTCAGCCTGGGAATGGCATTTCCCCAGAACTGTTGTAATGAAAGGCAAATCCGGGGACTGCGGATATGGGATCTAGTTCCCAGAAGAGATTGCCTAATGAAAGGAGGCAATCGTGAATATAATTTTTTTTTAAGAACAGGTTGGACAACTAACAGGAGTGGCAGAGCAGAGATAAATAAACCTACCTTTGGTCAGGAAAAGGGATTAGAAGATATGGTACACTCCCTTTCTCCTCTGCTTTCTATCATTTGCCGATGATTTTTGGCACCTTTCCTAAGCCTTCCCTCCATGCCCACACTAATTTGGATGATGTACTGGCAGAGAGGTGCCAGAACAAGAATTGGGATGTGCAGGGCACGTTTTCTCCCTCAGTATTGCCTCATTGTTTGACCTTGAGCTGTTCACATCCCGCTGTGTTAGCCAAGACCATGCATCTGCAAACAGAGCTCATAGTAATTCATCTGCTTCACAGTGCTCAGATTTTGGATTGCATTCAATATGCAAAAAATGCATTTATTTTGTTAAAAAATGTATCACACGAATTAAGAAGAAAATAAATTCTAACTTACGTGAAGAAACACTACAGTAAAATGTGAAGAACAGTCACAGAAATGTATGCTTACACTGCGTAAAACCAATCTGGGCTTTGTAGTGCTTTTCACATTTTCTAGTGGACACACAAATATCTTACGCCACACATCTCACTTGTCTTGAAGTAACCTGCGAAAAACCTTCCTGAAATTGTGGGGAGACTCACAAGCAGTAGTGAACAGCTGCCACTTTGATTAAACTCATCTAAAGTTGCAGATAGCATCTCTGGAAAGCACGCTCAGAAAGCTGGGGTGGGAATGAGTTAATTTGAATGAGATGATTTGTAGGTTGGGGTTGTGGCCCTACTCTCCTGCCCCAAGCCTCACCCTTCCAAGTGAACCCCCACTCTGAGTATCGAGAATATGCAGAACGGGGAACCTTGATAGTGCAGTAGCATTGAAAAAGTCATTGACTTTCCCACATACTTCTCCTGATAAGGACTAAAATACCTTTGAAAGTAATAAAATTCCTCATAGAGAGAAAAATGTTACCTTTCTCCACAAAACAGATTTTTCTAAGAACTGAGAGAAGTAAAAAGAAAAAATCGCACACATATAGATCACTTTCAGATGAAAATGCAGCTATTGGCAACCTTGGTATAAAGTTGGGCTAGCGATCAGTAAGCAGAAATGTAAATTCAATAAACATGTCTGTGTGTACAAGTTGATAAAGAAGAACTGTTGTAACCTGGCTGTAAACAACAGGATTATCCTTCAGGCTGAATTAAGGGCAGAAGCATCTTATTTGCATTTCTTTCTTACTGTATGACCAAACATATTTCTTCCATGTTAGCGAAATTTAAGCCTAACAGGCTGAAATACAGGTAACACCCCCACAAACTGCACGAGGAGAAAATGTGGTTGTACAGATTGCAAAAAAGTGTGTTTTGCCCAAGTATCTTCCTTTATGAATCCTCTCCTAAATGGATTAATCCATCCCAACAACCCCCACCCTTTGCTGCCTGCTAGAACACCACTGGCCTCCCACCCCTCATGCCCTGCTCTAAGCTAGGAAGAACCTCACTCAAATGTCTTAAAAATAGTAAAATAAGGGTGTTTCGAAGTGGAAAGTGAAAAATATATGAACGTTCTGCTGTGACAGGAGCTCTGAGTCCCCCTGAGGTCTTCACCCATTTCCATCCATTCACATTAGCTGCAGACCTGTCCCGGGCTGCCTGCTAGCAAGCTCCTAGTAGGATTAAATCCAAGTAAGATTAAAAAGTATATTTATATTGTAATGTCAAGTTATAGATTTGGAACTTGGCTTAATTGATTATTTTTGCAAAGCCAGATTAGTTCATGTGTAAGTACTCTAGACTCAACATCCTCTCTCAGCAAGGTTGGACAGAGTGCACTACCTTGTACTGTGTCATTTTTCATATCTCAAAGAGATATTAAGTGGGAATGAAAATCATGACAAGCAGCGTGAACACCATTCATCCCGAAGGCTGTCATTTATAGTAAGTACCTTTTGCTGTTGATCAATAACTCCAGCACCCACTGTTAGCAAGTCTGAAAGTTTGACCCAGTGTTTATCTGCTTTATCAGCTGCATTTGGTTGCTCCAGTCACATAAGACAATTCAAATTTCTCTGCATATGTCTTCTGAAATGCAAAAGTGATGCAAATGCATTTCCAGATTTTGTATTTTGCATCATGTTAAATATTTGAACCAGTCTTCTAGGGTCTATTTTTGACATAAATCCTACTGATTAATCTAGAAAAATTACCGAACCTTGGTTTCATTTTGGTGTTTATAAATTGCCAATTATTTGCAATGGAAGACCCCTCTGGCTGCTTTTGCATTTCTCTTTCCTTTGGTCCCTCATTCCAACAACTGAAGCCTGAAATTTTTTTCCTTCTGAAACAGAAATAGAGATACTAATTCTATTTAAGTCAGATGTCAAAACTATGGACCAGAAATTGATGCCAGAAGATATGTGTGTTTTTCAGGTAATTTCTCCTCCCTGGAACTCTTCTGCCTCATTTAAAACATTAATTTCTTTTTCCCTTCTTTGGGAAAGGGGGGGAAAGGGGAAGGGGGTAACAGAGAGCATCTGTCATTCGTCTGAATCCGGCCCAGCCCTAACCCTTTATGCTGCCAGAAAGCAATACATGGTTGATGCCTGGATGTTTTGTAGCCTTTATCCAGCAACACATTGTACTGCAGGCAGATACTCCTATTTAAAGGAGGCAACTCAGAAGGGAGTGAATGTATTATTAAATATACATAGGAACAAAGAATTGTGCTGATTTTTTTTTCCCAAGTGCTTATGTATAAGTATAATCCTATGATTGATGATTCTATATGCATCCACTAATAAGAGATTTTCACATTCACAAGTGCAGTCGGAGAACACTCAATTACCCTCCACTCACCTGGATCTCATAAAAGAGGTAGTGATGGCTGATCCTGGGCTAGCTCTTTGGCTAAAGCAAGCTTGCTTGTCCCTGGTTATGGCATTCTCAGTAACTGCAGGAGGAGTTCTATTAGAAAATATTTGGCCAAATAGATCAGATTTTCAGCCAGGTGTAAATCTAGATTAAAATCCTCTTTAAAATCATAATCATTACCTAGTAAAAGGTGTAGAACTACTTCCCACAACTGAAGGAAAAATGTAACTCCTTTCTATGCACAAAAATGTGGCTTTTCAGTATTCTTACTCTATCATGACTCAGCTGAAGCGAGTGGTCAGTGTGCCCCTCTAGAAGCCGACTCCCCGGTGAGACCTTAAGCCCACTTCTCACAGCTTTCAAAAAGAAGAACTTTCAATCGGTGCATCCTGTTCTTTCCTTTAGCTATCAAAGACCAAAGTCTTTTTGATAGCAGTTTTCTGAGAGTAGGTAGATTCACAGAGTGACTCACGGTGTGAATGTGCCTGTAATCACATGAAAGAGAAAAGATACATTCCTACCTGCAACCACTCTCCTTGATGTGGTCATAATGCTCACAGCTGCAGCCCGCACTCCTATCCTTTTCCTTCAGATTACAGTGAATTTTGTGTTTCTACATCTGGAGCAGCTGCCAGGATGCCCTGACCTGCCCCTGTGCCAGCCACGGGAGGCAGGTGCAGAGGGCAGCCTCAGGCACGGAGCTGCAGTTACTGCCAGCTACAAAATCCTCCAGTTTACCACACCATGGGAAGGATCCCTCGCTATCTGAGTGCACATGTGGCCAGCATTTCTCAAAGCATAGAGAAAGTAAACCTTCTTTCATGGACAGTTTTGTTCAAGTTACTTTATCAAAGAATAAAGATATAGCATAAATATTTGAGAAAGTAGTACCAAGTTAATGAGCTGAAAATAAACTTGCTTTAATGAGATGGATGTGGTTGGTTGATTATGTTCAGTCATAATTTTCTAGTATTGATCTGAATTTCCCTTCAGATCTCCAGTTCCTACTATATAAAAACATTTTATTTACTTTCCTGAACTCCCCACTGCTCTCAGCCTCCCAGGTTGCTTTGTAAATTGCTTTCATCCTCCTGCGAGTGAATCACCCTTCGTGCTGGTGTCTTCAGCCAGAAATGATTTTTGGGTCCTGATGCACTTTATTGAACCACGTTCTTCCAGAGAGTGACTGATGACCCTAGTAAAACTCAGAAGTTCCTACACCAGTAGGAATTTTTCTGTGACCAAAAAATAACTTTAAGTTCTGTGACAGCTTTGGAGGCTCTAGGGAACACAGTTTAAGAAACAAACATCTTGGGAAAAAGCATGTAACACAAATATTGGGTCACTTGTACTCACAGGGTATTTCTGGGAATGATGTCAGCCAAGGGTGGCACATAGACCTACCGCAGCTGACAGCATAGTGCCAAGTGACTCCAGCTGGGGCTGGCCCAAGAGCTATAGCTGCTGTCCAATACCCTGGTGAGTAAAAGGCTGGCTTGGATCAGTCCAAACACCACTAGAAGACTGTAGGACTAACACTGCTGGAGAAAAATACTGAAGTGAGACAGTAAGAGTGCTTTTCTGGTGTTACCTTTTGCTGTAAAAGCCCTCTTTTCCTGATAACCATTTCAGAGCACTGTTCTCACAGGCAAGGAGTGGCTCAGAGGCCCAGATCCTGTTTGGGCTTTGCTCTGGACCAAGTCTAACTCCCACAGCAAAACTGCCTGGGCCAGAATGACCCACACTGGCTGTTGAATCCATGTCCATCAACAGATTCACAACTGCTTGTTCAGTGACAGCAAGCTGCGTGAAGACCACTGCTCCCAATGGCCCTGTATTCACGTAGTGCAGTCCAACAACAGAATAGATGTTTAGAGCAATGAAGGGTTTTAACTGAGCAGTGATCTTACTCCTGATGCAGAGAGGTGCTAAAGCACAGTGCGAAGATTTACGTGTGGGGATGTGGCCGTGCTGGCTGCACTAATTACGAGTTATGGAAGAAACTCATTCCTGTACCCACTGTGGGCGACAGCACAGGAGAACAGGTCTTCTCCGGGATTCAGACCACTTATCTGATGAATTAAACTCTTGCTCGAACTCTTGCTGTAAGATTTCCCTTATTGTGAAATATTCCTGAGACAATGAAGGACGTGAAAAGTCCAGAGGTCTTTGAATATTAGCAGGAGAAATACCCTCAGACATGAGGTATGACAGATCAGCTCTTACTTTTCCTTTTTCTCTAAAGTTAAGATCCCTTTAGAGTATTATTTCACATTTGAGTGAGGTATGAATGAAATGTCTACAAATTTAATCCATTGCTTCTGCCACTGGTAATATAATATGACATTTTTTGCAGTTACAAATAATTCAGCTAACGTGTGGTAAAAAGCCAAGTTCATGCCTCATGTGAATTGATGGAAGCAAGCTGATCGCCATGCGCTGGGGAGCTCACTGACACTGGGCATTGCTATCCTCTATCTTTCACACCAGCAGGGAAACAGTTAACAGCCACTTCTGAGGCACCTGCAGAAGGATCTGCATTTAAAAGTCTTCTTAACACAATAGCAAATTATTTCATGCTAGTGTGCTTCAAGCCTCTGCTTTTTAAATGTCAAAATATAAAGCATAATCAGATAGTCTCCATATAGAGGAGTGGGTTATAAATAGAGCTGTGCCAAAGTGTTGACTCCTAAGGCTTTTAAATGCCTTTTATTTACAGTCAGAATATGATCTACAGAACAGACATTATTGTGACAAGACTTTCTAAGGCATTGTAACTAGCAAAATCCTTTTGAGGTTCGCATGCTTGGGTCTCTATCAGCACAGGATCACCTTGTCTCTGAATCAGGAACTTACAGAGAAAAAAGAGAAACAACAAAGTAAAGCTTTTTAGAAGCTTTGGCATATCAGTAAAATGCAGTTATTACGATACACAATGCACAGTGTGCTACAACGAACAAGCAGTCTTACTGTTTATCTCACTCAGAGCCTCCATACAATAATTGCTTCTTGGTAAATTACATGTTCATAATCTCTATTTTATCTGTAATCTTCTAAAGAATTTTCCTCTCTTGCTCACTTAGCTGGTCTAGGCAATTCCCCTTTAGGTACCCACATACAATGTCATATGAAATGTCATATGAAAGAACTCTACAAGAAGTTCTTGTAACTGAAAATCATTGTATTGCACCTCATCCTGCAGCTGTCCAGCTGTGGAGCTGGTTTGTTGTCAAACAATGGCTCATTCCACAATGAAATTTTCCTTTTTCTTTTCCAGTAATCTTTTGTCTCTACTTTTTAGGCACCACATCTTCTTTTCGAGTCCTGTCCTAGAGGAGCATGGCTTTCCAACCATGCAGGCACAGAAGAGCAGTTCTCTCTTATTCTGTTTCATTGCTTCCTCTTCTGTTGCTTTCCTTACTAATTAAACAAAATGCTTTCAAAGGATGACGCTAGGAACTGAAATCCATAAAACTGTGAGTCAACAGGGAGATGTTTTTAATGGCACGCTGTGATATCTCTCCTTCCTCTCCCCATTAACCTTCCTCTCCTCCTTAGGCAATATATTACCTGCTCTTTTTTTCTTCTTCTTCTTTCAGTAAGTGACAATCACCTTCTTATCTAGCATCCCCCGTGCTATTCCTGAAATTCAAACTCAGGAATGGCCAGCCACTCTCAGTTGCCTTTAATGATTTACATATCTAATTAAATGCAGAGTAGCTAGGAATTAGCTCTGAAGCTTGCTGCTTCTGGTTTATATCCAAAGAAGGACTTGTCCGCCTTAGAGCTTATCTACTGCTTTCAAATACAGAAGTTGTTCTCGTAAAAGATTATTTCTCAGCCTTGTCATGTTACATGTTTATAGTGGTAACAGGATGTGGAAGACAGAGATGGAAGCCAGAAGGAAGGTTTAGAGAGAGGAAAATGTGAATGAGGTCTCTGTGGGGACGGAGTCCCATAGTGGCAATGTTTTTATTCACACTTTGCTCGATATATGGTTAGGATTAGCACTGATAAAATTACTCATCTAATCTGTGTGGGAAGAATAATAAACAAGCATCTCAGGCTAGGATTTTGCTCTTCACAGATTTTTATCTGATATTAGCAAAGCTTTAAAAATTACAAGTTAATGGACTTTCTCCAACAGAGAAATGTATATTTTTATAATACCAACATCAAAATTCGTTCTGTAAGTGATTCAATTCCCCTGAGTTTCAGTCTGAGGTTTCAGTGAGATTTAAAAAATAGTCCTTTGTATAGGGCTATTTGGCATGCTTCAAGGATTTTGGTTTTCTTTTCCGTTTGGCAGAATCAGATAAACTTCTGAAGACGCAGATTTATAAATCGGTACAAACAATGATAGTGGACTGAGATCCTTCAAATAATAATAATAATAATAATAACAAAGTTAGTTTGTTCAGCCAACATGTTCATTGATAAAATTTGTACAATTTCCCTTTAAAAGGCTGAACAGCTGTGGTAGCCATTCACGTCATTTTGGGTGTGCTGCAGCAACATGAATCAGGCTTACATTTGCTGCATAAAATGATGGACTGAATGGCCATAGACAATGCTAGCTAAAAAAATTGCAGAAATGAAACCACAAAAAAATCCCCAAGCTTTAAAAAGCTTATTCTGACAAATTAGCTACAAAACCAGCTCCTTGAAAACCACTATTTTTCTATTTCTAATATCATTGCATGGAACTACAGCCTCTTGACAAGGAAGAAAATGGGATGGAAGGTACATGAAAGCTCAGTGGTATGATCAGCAAATCTTTGTCTGTTAAAAATACAAACTTTCAGGTCCAGTAAAGTTTCAACAGACTCAAAGAGTGGCTATAGGCAAGGGGGCAGCAGGGCAGCAAAGATGATGGCAACCCTGCAAGTAAAATCAGCTCCAGTTAAGGACAGAGGAACAGTGCATTTTAAGGAAGGACTTTCAGATGGTGGATGCATTAGAGAAAGAGTTTTTATCATCTTACAGCTAATGCCAGAATTGATATCCACAAACAAATAATAATTTGTTTCTTGAAAGGCAGTGAATCAGCTTGATGCTAGTTCTAGTAAGCCTCCACCCCTGCTCAGCACTTTGTATTCA
>NW_010401884.1:40060-48193 GCF_000710305.1 Buceros rhinoceros silvestris
TTCCTCTTCCAGAAAAGAAATAGCTCATTGTTCAAGTTTAAAGCTTCCTATTGCCTCCTTCCAGAGACTGTTATATCTTCTTAAACATCCGGGTACAGGTAGAATTAAAGCCCTGGAGATTAGAAGAAACTTTCATGGCTTGGCTTCGCGAACGAAGATCTGGGAAGGGCTTTTCCCACGCTCACTGCAAGCGATGAGTGCACCCTTCGATCCTGCGCGGTGGATTTTTTAGGTGAGGCACCAGCGTGCGCGGAACTGGCTCCACCCTTTACACCTGAGGTTCATCTGCCAGGGCCTGGCGAGCTTGGATGGTGACAGCAAAGTCCTCAGGTCATAGGTTTGGTTCGAGTATCCTTCTCTTAGATGATGGATGAGCCTTACAAGGCTAAATGAGCTCCATCTGCCTGGGTTTGGAGTCAGAGTTGTCCTTCTCCTAGGATGGCTGCCCAAAGGCTAGTGAGCCCATCCTGCCCATGGACACACTTTGTCTGACCCTTCAGCTGAGACCTGTCCGGCCTGGGAGACCCCACCGGAGGCACATGCCACCACCAGCACAGCTCTCAACCTCACAAGGGCACGCAAGCTCCTTCCCCACGGCAAGGGGTTGCCAGTGAAAGAGTCGCTGCTCTACCTCTGGACATCACAGACCCGGGCACCGGGCAGCCGGGGCCTGCCAAGAACGGGAGTCCTGGAGGGTAGAAGAATCTTTAGATCTGTGTTTATTGCCACTGTATGATTTACCATGTGCTGGGGCTGACTAGTCAGTTGTTGAAAGAAGAGGTTCTGGGTGTCTACTCCCTGCTTCATCCTTCAGAAACCTCTCTATTGCCTCTCATATCTTTCCTGTAACCACTTCAAAAGTCTTGGTCCTGGTTTTCAAGGTCAGGAGCTGGTCAGGGTTCAAATACACTAACAAGCACAGTTTTGTCAGTGTGATTTCCCAGAGCTTTGCTTCCTGATGCCAGCAGCAGGGCCTTACATTTCTCTTCCCTTCACCATAATCCCATCTCAGATAGTCCCTTATCATCTCTCTCTTTTTCAGTGTCACACCCATCCTCCCTCCTTAACAAAGTCCTCAATGCCCCAAACACCAGCATGGCAAAAGGCAACTCATACTGTGCCCAGGTCTGAGTTCAGCATGTGCCAGCCAGTTGGCCAATCTATATGTGGTGGTGGTGGTGGTGGTGGCCAGCCAAGGACGGAAACTGCTGGGGCTCCCCAGCTCTGCCTGCTGCAGTGGGTTCCACCCAGAATGCCACCTCAGCTCTCCTCCAAATACCAGCCAGATGTGCAGGAACAGAGAATCACGAGAATTCTCAACCTGGCCATAGAGCAGTGGCATTTTCATTCATTTCTTCTCCTTTAGTAATGAACCTAGAAGTGGATTCTAGTTTGAACAGCCTGTAGTGGGAATGTGGTAAAATGACCTGTGCAGGAACTGTTCACTATACTGAAATTAAAATGTCTGCTATTAGTTTCTGGGGTTGTTAACTTACCACAATAAATGGACGAGACACCACCTTGCAGGTTGATTGTAGATACTTGCTTAAGATTTCAGACAGAAAAGATTTGACCTGGTTTTGAAAGTGTGGAAATATTATGGAAGAATAGGGACACAATGATCATCAAAGGAACAGGAAGCTTGGGAGAACTGGGTTTGGTCAGCCTTGAGAAAAGAAGCCTTAAGGGAGACCTTATCACCATGTTCCGGAATTGAAAGGATAGCCACAAAGCAGATGGAGACTCCCTTTTTAAAAGTAGTCACATGAAAAAGACAAGGGATAGTGGGTACACGATACTCCTGTGGAGATTCTGTTTGGACGCAAGAGGAAAATTTTCCACAATGAGATCAATCAGCCATTGGAATAATCTCCACAGGGAAGTGTTGGATTACCCAACGTTGGATGCTTTTAAGATTTGGCTGGACAGGGTGCTGGGCCATCTTGTCTAGACTGGGCTTTTACCAAGAAATGTTGGATCACATGATCTTTACGGTCCTTTCCAACCTGGTGATTTTCATGCTGTCAGACAGAAGAAGTGAGTGGAATATATATTAAAACAGACTTAGAATTTACGTTAAAAGAAGATGTAACAAACCTCAGAATTGTTATGAAATAAAACCAAGATAACTCTACCATAATCACTTGAATTATTTAGGGGTGACTTTTATTTTGCGGTCTGTCTTGGAGCAAGTGAACCATTTGACTCAAGACTGTTGGCTCATTCTCCAGTCATGTTTGCTGTCACGTATTTGTCACACATGACACATTTTGGTCACAAAACGCTCAGACGGGTGAAAAAACCTTTTTCCTGATTATGTATTCTTCACAGATGTAAAAGGCTCCAGTCAGAGCAGGGCTTGGACATTGTACTTCAAGTTTTGGGAAAAGCAAAATGAGCAAACTGGTGACTGTTATTTTGTTTCTTTGTTGAAAATACTTTCATAGAAAAGTAATTACCATTTGTTCATATTTAGATGTAAATGTATTTCTGATGTAATGTCATTTGAAAAATAAAGGACTACAGTCAGTACACTGGAAATAATTCAAAGGAAAATCTGGTTTTAAAGGAGTTTGTAGAACTTCAGAAACTTTTAAGGCTAGTTAATTCAAAGTTCCTTGATCTTTTAGATGAAAACGGTTTTTAAAACAGATTTTCAGAATTTCCATATCTTTCTATATATTTTGACATACACTGCATTTATCCATTATCCTTATTTCTTTCTCCTGAGGCTCTAGAACTCTGTGTATGAGCTAGGCAAATTAAACCTTAGCCCAATTGATTTAAAAAAAATAGTTCTTTGTAATATTACTGTATCCAAAAGAGCCTCCAAAGATACAATTGTAACTTCTGTTGGCAAGCATCATTTGAAGTATCTGAAGTGAAATATGAACATGTTTTCATCCCTGCTAGTTTTTTTGGAATAGGAAGACCAGGAAGAATTGCACGTTATTGCATGTTCATTTCCGCGTGATTACATTTTCAAATTAAGCATTGGAAAGCCTTGCTCAGGTTCAGGGACCCCTTGTCTAAGTACAACACAATCCTAAGAGAGTTTCTACCTGGAAAAAATTAAAAGGGAAGAAGACTGATGATAAAAGGTGGTGAGAGTGTATAATCCTGTGAAACTCTCCTTCATTTCCCGAAAGAAATATCAGGCTTTGTTGGTAAGTAAATTATTACTAGGTTTTAATCCATCAAAGCAATGTGAGTTTGAAAGCTGGATGTGCAGGATGGTTACAGGAGCCAGGCAGTTGCAGGGGAGGAGGATGCCTTTCTCTGCCCTCAGTGCAGCAGCAGCGTAACTAGATCGAGATGAACTTGGGGTTTATCCAGGAGCTCAGGCCCACAAAAGGCTGGTGGAGGCAGAGGACTGGAGACACTTGCTGTGTGCGTACTCCTTTTCACAATTCACTGCACTTACTCCAGCCTCACCAGCCCAGCTGTGAGTGCTGGGCTATGAACCCCAGAACATAGACCTCTGCTACCAGTAACCCCTGGCAGAAAATCGAAGAGGCAAAGAAGCACAGCCTCTTAAATCAGCTGCCACTTGTGTGTGTGATTCTGAAAAGGCAGTGCAAGGTACAGAGGATGGGTGCTGCATAGCACTTGGTCTGCATAATGTCCTGGGATCTTTCTTCTAGGTCTTCCTGGATCTGTTGCATCACTTGGAGTGAATTTCTCCCTTTTCCCCATCTCTTACCTCATCCTTCAAACCACAAATTCCTCAGTGCTCTTCCTGTCTGTCAAAGGGCATCTGCACAGAGCTTAAGACAACAGGTCCTGAATATCCTCCTGTCCTGCCCTAGCCACTGCAACCCTGACCTGCAGGTACCTGTGGGGCTGGGCAGCCACTCTCTATCTTCCCCCACCACACCACAGAGGCTATGTATTTGTGACCTGCTGAGGCAGCAAAAGGGTTCATATACGAAAGAAGTTTAATAGGTGTAAAACCACACAAATGAAAAGCACACAAAAACCAAACTGCATGAATACAAATTAATTTTGGATCCCAGGACACTATCTTGATACAAACTATGGCATATAGTGCTTCTGCAACCTTTTCTGAGGTTAACTGAATATGCTGTGTACAAACATTTATTACTCTTTGGTGAAAGCCTGTAGGGAAACATGACGTTAAAAGTCATTCTAGCTGATATGCACTGATGAGAAAACATGGTTTTGAATTTCAAATAAAGCTTGTAGGACTACAGAAAACTCATATAAACAATTCCCATATTAGAGGGCACCTTCCAGGAAAGCAATTAACATTCCACCTCCTGTAGCACTACCACTGGAGAATTCAGATGCTGACAACCATTGACATCTGCTTACTTACTCCATTTCCCCCTTGCACACTCAGCTCCCAAACATGAGTGCTGTTTTCTTAACTCCAGCCCTTTTATTAGTGATAATAACAATGCTTCAATGAGAGCAATTACAAAGCAGCCTCTTGAGAGACTTGGCAGTCATTTCCGCTTGCGCTAAAAATGTCAGGCTCTGTGTCACCTACAGTTTGACCAAAAAGTAGTTTAAAAACTTCCCCACAGTGATTTATTGTTCTGTCTCTGCCACTTAGCAGACATCAGGACAGTGTCAGGGAAGCTGCCCACAGGCTCAGCAGGGCAGACACGCACCAAAGCTGACATGGGCTGGTCTCAGCATCGCACAGGGCTTCTGGCGGTGCCTCCTGGTGGAACGTGCCTGTGTGCTGGGGGGAAAAAGGTAGATGCATTTTCCATAGGTACTTTCCATACAGCACATTTCTCAGAATGGTGTCCCTTAGAAATTTTTTTGTAACCACTATGCTCATAATATTAAAAAAATATATCATGTATAAAGTAAATGTAAAAATAAAGTACTTTATTTTTCAAGACTCAACAAACTAACCTCAAAACCGCTTATGTTAAACAACAGAAAGAAGGGCAAAGATTTGGCATCATATTACTTCCAAACAGGTGCTTTAATGCTTTTTTCAGATCAAGGGACAGTTCTGAACAAAATATGAGGCCTGGTGTCAGGAAGATCTTTCCAAATAAACAAGCCAAATGAGTGCTGAAAGGGAATATTTTAGTTAGCTGAATAAAATTATACATACCAGTTATGTTTTTCTTGTGTTAGATTCTTAGAAAGAGCTCTGGAAATACTGTCTCAAAAAATTGATTTCAGGAAGTAAAAGGATCTAGTTCTCAAATCCTAGGCTATATTACAGATCAATAGGGACACTTGACCAAGGCACAGTTATTATTTTGAAAGTAAGAGTCATCTTCTCCAGGACTTACCCTTCTTGTACTAGCATGATCTTTCCTTGTGCTTCTTTCCTCTCCCTATACACCACCCATCATTTTAATTAAGTTGCCAAGCTTTTTCCTCTTCCTTTCTCTAAACTCTGTTATGTGAGTGAGCTCATCCAAGGTCAGATTAAGCACTGGAATATGTTTTAGGAAACAGAAATTATTCTCAACCTTCAGCTCCCCATCCACTGTTACAAACCAATCCTTCATTCCTTTAAGGCAGCATCTGAGGAAGAAGTCTCTGTAGGTGAAAGACTTTGAACTTGTGCAGGCTCCAAGGGACAAGCTGTCAAAACAATGCATTGAAGGGGGTACATACCGTAATATTCGTGTCTATTCACACCACAGCAAGGTTTACATTCTACACTCTGTGTAAATGCCAATTATGAATCATGTTTTCTCTTTCAATATTAGAATTCAGGGATTTTAACGCATTACCTGATAACATTTTAGCTACTCAAAAAATGCCATGGTAGAGGCACCCATAAATTTGAGTAAGAGGCTCACAAACACAGGGGACATCCTTTGTCATCCTCAGCAGACCGAGCAGCTTTCTTTCACTGAATTCTGTCTCCTTTTCATCTTAAAGATCAAAAGGTCTACTTGGCCCAAGTTTAACAATAAGAATTTGGCTTTGTTCCTTTGACTACACAAAGCTTTGTACTGTCTTATATGTGCTGTCACAACTAGGACAAATTGTCAGACAAACTGACCTGGAGCACTTAACATTTTTGTGAGCTAGACTATCTGCACTTCGCCCTGTTTTTATAGAATTATAGATCCGTTTAGGTTGGAAAAGACCCTTAAGATCATCAAGTCCAGCCGTAAACCTAACACTGACAAGTCCACTACTAACCCAGGTCCCTAACCACCACATCTACACATTCTTTAAATACCTCCAGGGATGGTGACTTCACCACTTCCCTGGGTAGCCTGTTCCAGTGCTTAACAACTCTTTCATTGAGGAAATTTTTCCTAATATTCAACCTCCCCTAATGCAACTTCAGGCTGTTTCCTCTTGTCCTATCACTTGCTACTTGGGAGAATAGACCAACTCTCACCTCACCACATCCTTCTTTCAGGCAGGGGTGGGGGGGTTTTGTGCATATCGGTGGGTTTTCTAGAAGACAAAAGGGCAAGTTAGACTTTGCTTAATAAAATTCTGAAAACCCAGCAGAATCAGCTATATGTTTCACTCATCAGAGAAACCGGCAAGTTAATCTGTTGTGGTCATAAATGGACTGAAACACCCTTAGCATTACTCTTACTGGAGCCTTTCCCCAAACACATGCTGTGGTTATCTCTATAATGGCAAACTAGATGGTCCCAGGCTTTGTGACTCATTTGCCCGCACTGTTTAAAAAATCCCTGGCTCATGGGTCCCAGTCCGCTAGCAATGTCACAATCTTGGGTTATGTTTTGGTAGCTGATACACCCCAGAGCAGGCTGCATGTGGTCCCCGTGGTTGGGTGAATGGGTAAGTTCAATGTCATGTGCACAGGCTGCCTTAGCAGCCCCGATGCTAGGCAACCTCTGCACATTTAATTTACTCAAATAGAAGAAGCCTGTGGATTAAGATCTCTTCTCTCTGGTTATTACTGTGTAATTTGCTATATGAGATTATAACACAGAGGAAGTTCAGATCCTTCTAGCCCTCTGGAGCAACACCAGCGCCTCTCTTCCAAGAAGGAGTTAGACCCAGTGCCCTAGAAAGATGCATACAAAAAGAGTATTAGTCTCAGCCTTCAAAATATTCTGTGGCTGTTCTTCCATTCTTTGTAGGTTAGTCAACTCTCAGCATCAACGGCTATAAGAACAGCTTCATAGCATCAGTCTGTGCTGAACCAAATTAACAGCAGATGTAGACCATGATTTTGGCTCTAAACTTGAATGAATCCAGTATCAATTCATACAAAGGTAATCGAGAAGAAGGAGGACTCTTTCTTTAATCTTCCTTACAACTCGGTGCACTGAGGAATGCACAATCCAAAGCAGAGAAGCCATCAAAGGAAAGGATGTTTCATGTTTTAAGCCAGGAGGGAGCCAAACCCCAGGTTTTTGAAACCTCCAGTCAAGAGGTAAGGTGCCAATAAAGCAGCAGCCACCACAGGACAGCTGCAGCCCCAGCTCTCTCTGGTTACCAGCATGTTACCCTGCTATGCGAGCTGCCTCATCACACCCAGCACTGGACTGGGGATGCTGGTTGTGCTGCATTCTGTGTTCTGAGGCAGAACTAGTCCAGCAGCTCTCTCATGCCAGCACTGCAGAACTCAGTGCCCCGGCAAGCCTGCCATGCCAGCTCTGCTCATTTCTCCACACCCCAGCATCTGCCACCGAAGTCGGTAAATCTGTTTCCTGCCATGTCACTCTACCTTCACAGCTCTATCAAAACCAGTTTTTTAATCCTGAAGCTTTTCTTTATTTATGCAAACGCAAGCTGATCACATTGACCTGTGAAGTTCCTGGGGGCACGTAATGACATCCTCATGACTGCAACCACTGAAAGCACCTATAGTGCTTCAGTTTAATTTTAACCACGTGAACTGCCCTGCTGAAGTCAATGACACTACACTGTGGGCATATTTCAGGGCATCTTTTATTTCAGGGATAGCTATGACATCTGGAGCATGCACACTGATTTAGATGAGAGAACACTTTTTTTTTTTTTTTTGTGCAGTACAACAAAGTATCTGGTATGCCCATGTGCAAAAAAAAAACCAAACCAAAAAACTAACGCCTTTTTGCAATGAGTATTTTCAGTTGATCTTTAAGGCTGGTTGTTCCATATAACATGAAAACCCAAAATGGCTGGCAGCAAGTTATACCACACTAGGGAAAG
>NW_010401884.1:48303-55206 GCF_000710305.1 Buceros rhinoceros silvestris
GGGAAAGAACCAGAAAACAACTGTGGTCTTTCTACCATGACTCACTTTGGAGTCACCACCACCCAGCAGTGGACCTGGGGACATTTCCCATACTCAGATGAGCACAGAGATTATAATTGTTCCTGTAGCCTCTAAAAAAATTCCATACAATTCAGAATAGGTTAGTTCAATTCAGTGGATACAAACTGACTAATAACAGGAACCCTGGGCTGTGAACTCTTCCAAATGTTCTAAACCAAATACTTTTTTCTCCCTGTATAATGGTATCACATCCAGAAGACTGAAGAAGTGCTACTGGTGACAAGTGCAAGCCAGTAGCACAAATATATTGGCTCCTTCCTTAACCTCTGCATCACTGTGGCACAATTTGGTACCATGTATAAGGTCTGAAAAACATGGCAGCAAACTGCAGTGGTAGTTTTTGTTGTCACACACCTTTTCCCAGATCTACTGTAAATGTAAATATACTGTCATGTAAATATAGTTTAAGTTATCCAGGCTACCTTTTCATCTAAATGGTGTAGAAATTGAGTATTGTAGGCATTTTTTAAAAGGGCAAGAGTGAAATGACTGTATCTGCTGTTATTGCTCCATTTACCATCCACAATATGACTTCCAGTTTTATATAATCATTCAACTTTTATGACCCTGTTGTCATTGTAGAAGTAATGCACTGATCTTTTCTGTTATGCATTATTTTTAGCTATATGAAATAAACAGCGGTTTAACCATCTTTTTCTGTGTTGCTCCTTTCCTATGAATTGTTTTTAAACTTCTACAGCAAACCTCCTTGTCAGGTACTCTGTCACATCCCAGAAGCCAGTGTTGGGTTAGTTAAGGATTCTACAGATTCAGAACTGTTAGCATTAGACAACAGCCAGTAAACACAGATGTCACGTTTGCTGTAGGAATTTCATGCTCTACTAATACATATTTCATTAAAGCCCAAGGCTAAGATCACATCTTAAGTGCCAGATTATGGTGGAATGCTCTATTAATGTCAAACCCTTGCCATCCTTCGTTCCCCTGTCTGAAGACCTTGCTTTCTGCAATCTTTAAGTTCATTCCTTGAGACTTACCCTAAAACCTATTTTTGATAAGTTACCACAAACATTTCTCATCTTTACTTACAGCAGAATTTTCTCATTTTATTTTAGTTTTGCTCAGGACTGTTCTCAGGAGAATTTCTGAAAGTTGTCATGAAAAAAATTCCTCCAGTAGTCTGAAGAAAGCTGCAAGGTCAGCATGGGATGAGCCAGTTAAGGTGAAGCACAATGCAGACAATCTATAACTTAATAAAAACAAATGTGCTTATTCCAGAAGGGGACAGACATGTGGCAGTATCCCTGCCAGGTTCCTGGGTGTGATCTCTGTGTGCTCTCTAAGCATCTATTACTGGCCCTAACAACAGCAGGATTCTGGGCAACTTGGATATTTGGTCTGATCAAGTAGTGTCCTTCACGTGGTTATACCATGGTATACCCATGGTTATACCCATTTTTGTCTGCTGCTTCTCCTACAACCCATCCTTCTCCCGTGTTCATTATATTAAGCCTCCTACTTTCACACAGCAGATCGCTTATGTGTAATTTATACCACCATTATATATGTCATCTATGAATTTGGTTGAGAAAACAGCCTGGTTTTCATCCTACTTAATTATGGGGTATATTATACATCAATTTTTCAGCATCCTCTAGGAAAAACAAAAAAATCTCCTTAAATATCTGACATCATGATATGATTTGTATGTATCTGCAACCTATTTAAAGGTGCATATTGCCCTTGTACATAAAAAAAACAAAAGAAAAAAATGGGAGTCTTGATGGTCATATCTTCTAATTAGGCTTCAGCTAAAGAAAAGTGAGCGATTAACTCTCCAAAGAATGTCATTAATAACCCTGGTCAAATAAACCGTGATTAGCAAATCAACAGCTCCTGGCATTCTTCTGTACTTTCTTGTAGTGTATACTCACTCCGAATGTCTTTAATGACATTAATTACTCGTGTCTTTTACCATCTAAAGATCCTGTTTGCCGCAGGATTTTCTCAGCTAGCAGACCTAAATTTAAAGAATTATGGAGAACTGAAAATTCAATGTTGTGGGGAAAAGACCACACTCTGCTGACAGCGCTTTAGGACATTAGCACATCATTATGAAACTCAACTAAACAAACAGCCAAATATAAAGCACAACTTATTTTTTCATTTGTTGTTTTGGGGGGGGGGTTGTTTAAAAATGCAATTTCTCAGGATGAACAAAACAGAGAGAGAAAAATTGTGATGACAGAAACATAAATATTAGCTCAAGGAAGAAGGATGTAATTCATTTTATGTAATATACAATATATTGTAGTCCGTATGATGAGGGCTTCTGAAAGAGTTTTGGCAGCATGAGGAATCCAGAACCACGCTAGCCTGGAGAGAAATGGCTGACCTTAAAGCCAAATGTAAACTAATCATTGACTGTATATGCACTTAGTGTAATCAGGCAGCTATAATCTATCCTTGTATTACAGAGATGAGCTCTATTAGATATGTGAGCAAACTGAAAAGGAGAAGCCCTGCTGCATACCAGGTGGTTCCTTCTCTTGAACCTATCTCATGATGAAACTGAGTAAGCAGGTGGAAAAAACCTTTTCAGCAAAAAGACAGAAATTTAAGCCTTGACAGTGATGACATGCCAGACAGAAGAGAGAGATAGTCCCATGCTCATTCTTAGGAAAACATTACCTAAAAGTATGTATAACTAGAATAGATATCCAGATTTTGATTTTTCTAAGCCTGTCACATGCCAAGGATCATGAACTGCTCTGTTAGATCCACTGTCAGGCCCTAATGAAGGAAAAGAACAAATATCTGAAGTCCTCTTTCATGTCTGCAAAACAGCTGGCTGTGGATCAGTTGGTTGTAAAGGCAAGTTATGCAGGAGCAGTCCTCAACTCTCTTCATTTCTGTGACACAGCCACTGAACGAAGTGTCTTCTCAGTGTTCCTAGGAAAACAGTGGGTTTCTTTTAAATTTCCAAATGCAGTTTCTTTTTTTCCTGCGAGTAGTTCTGCATCTCACTCACAACCAAGCAGAGTGACAGAATATCTTCCAGAAACACAAAGCCTGGAGTTTTTCTCTTAGGACCTCTCTTCATTAGGAGGTGGTCCAGAATGACAAGCCATGCTGATTTTCTGGTGGATACTGTTCAAAAAGTTCCCTGTCTCAATCAGCTTAGTGAATTTTAGAAATTAATTACGTCAATATGCACAAAGCTCACAGGGTATGCCAGCACAGACTAGCACCTTAGCTCATGCTCGGTGCCACAATAATGTGCTTACCCAACTTCCAGAGTAGAGTTAGTCCACGTCTGCCCAAACCAAGCATGGGCACAGATAACAAGGTACCAATAACCAGCTAGTAGTGCAGACATGACCAGGATAGGGAACAATACTGTCCAGATGAAGAGACCCTTATTGTGCTATTCGCACTGCAAATTCACACCTTGGTTTTCTATAGAATGCCTTTTCCTTGCAGGGATACCCTTAGATGGAGCGAAAACCACTTGAGAGGACTTCCAAGCTGGTCAGCCACAGCTGAAAACATGAGGCAGAGAAGGCTGTAAGCAGTGGATTATTACCATTATCATTATCACTATTATTATTTTAACACTGACACAGTGCACAGGCTGCAAGAATGCATAAGAACTGAAAATTGTCAGTTCTATTTTAAACTCAGGATAATCCAGGACAAAAAACCCAACCAACCAACCAACCAAACAAACAAACAAAACCCCAAACATCAACAATCATAATACTGTTTTTATAGATATTTGCTGAAACTTCTTATCTTCCCTAATCTTGCCTGTGTCACACCCTGGATGAACCTGGCAGCAGCGTCAGCCAAGGACACGTTGCAAAATTGCCAAAGGGTGAAGTGTAGTTACATAAAAGGAGCAGTGGTGCGAGAACAGGGTGTGATTCGGAGAGCCTTCCCGGCACAGCACCAGGGCTACACCCAACATCATCCTCCACAGACTTCACACACCCTACTAAAGCAGGGATATTCCCAGAAGAAGCTGCAGAGTTGCTGCATCACGTGGGCAGTCCTAATGCAGTAAAAGAGGTATTACAAGGCACAATTAATTCATCTTGTAATAAAACAAATGTCACTAGCAAGCAACAGGGGAGCAGAGGGGAATGACACAGGACTAATTCAAACATACAAGTTTACCATGTTGATGTTACACTGGGACAGATTTCCCTCAGCGTAGGCATCTGGTGCGATTTCAGTCACAACAGGATGTGTAAAGTGGCTTTGCAGAGCCATCAAACATGGCACATATCCTATAATGCACGAATGTTCTTCCAGATCAGCAGCTGGATATCCCATGAGTTAACCCTGAAACATCTCAAATGGCACAGGAGGCCCAAATCTAAGCAGCTAAACTCAGCTGGACTTTAGGGTGACCTACACAATTCTCTAGTGATCCGGTTGAGTAGACCTCCATTGCACTGTAAGTGCAGTTTGGATTCATTGCACCTACTTGGGGGCAGCTGACATTTTGTCTTATGCTGAACCCCACTGGTACCCTTAGTGAATGAATCATGAGTCAGAGTATATGCATACATTATTTGAAATGTATTAATTACAGGTTTTCAGATTCTCGTGGTCTGAAGGCTCACTGCAGCACAATGGAGATGTGGACAAAGACTAAGGGATAGTTTTTCCCCTCAGCTTACACATCAAGTTTTGAAGATTTAAGATCAAACACACAGCCCCTGTTCAGAAAAGGTTTACAGATCTGCCTTGACAACATAACATACCTTAAGTGGGCTTTGCACAAGCCCATCAGATATTATTTCTGCTGGTGGCATTCCAGCAGAGCACTGCATGGATAAATAGCTCAAAGGAAGCATTGTTCAAAAGGAGTGTTCAGTACCTTCTACTAACCTCAGCTACTTTGATACAGTTAAGTGATAAAATTATTAAAGCCAACTGCAATATTTTAAGATAAAAAAACCTAAGTGACAACCGAGTTTTTTCTCTTTTACCCTTATTCCTTTCCAACCCATGAGCTTGGGAGAACTCCTCGTACTTGGCAAAAACCACATTGTTCCTGCTGGCTCATGAGAAAGCTGGGATCAGGCCCTAATTAAGGTGGAGTTGTAAGGGAGCTGGTGTGTGTGTCCTCCGTGACCACAGACCAAATGACTACAACCTGCTCTACAAATGGTGCACTAAAGGCACTAAAGTGCACTAAAGACTCCTCTGCTTGCAAGCAAAACAAAACTTCAGTGACTTCTCTACAATGAAGTTAAAAATTCCCACATCATGTTTTAAAACTAGGTCTGTTTCCACGAATGAATGACTTAATTCAAGGGAGTGAAGAAACCACCCAGAGGATGAACTGGACTACAGCTGTACTGACTGGGAAGTCCATGGCAGCATCCTGCTTCCAGGAGCAAAGTGGGAATGAAACCGCTGTGATCTCTGGAAAGGCTCTGAAGACACTCTCCCTTCCGGACAGCACACATGCACAAACACACGTGTCCACAACCGTGTGTCTGGAGAAGGGTGATCAGCTCAGTCAGGCAGGCTGAAATTAGAGGTTGGAGCTCAGCGTCTTGGGAAAAGTCAGGCCAGGACCTGCAGCTCTGAGGGGCGCATGGGTAAGGTCAGCAGATAGCACAGCACAAGTAGAGCATGTTGCCAGACCTGCCATCCAGACTGGACCAGGTCCCATCCACTGCCCGTAGGCAGCTGGGATGTATGGTGCTCTGATCCACTTTTATCAAATAGGATCCAGTCCAGAATAATCTCAGCTCACTCTAAACTGCCAATCAAACAGCAGTAAAAGGAGACGATCAGAAGATTGTGTTGAAAAACCCACATTTGAACTGAATTAAAATTGATGTAGACACACCAGTGGATTACCCCTGTAACTGAGCTCTATGTCCATGAGGGGTCTTCCTGACCTTATCTTAGATACAGATCTTTTCAGCTGCCATGTTACTATTTAAAAATTAAAAAGCCATTTTCACAACAATCTTTGCACTAATCTGTGTGTATTTTTCAATGTAGATGCTATCTGTTCTTGGAGAAATCTTGTTTTAAACACTGCAACCAGGACATAACCGGTTATTTTCGTTCTGAGAGAGAAAATGATGATTTCTGTGGAGCATGAGACTCTTTCTTTGGAGCATGATCCTGGTGGAGGACTCCAAGTGTCCCATCCAGATGGCATGAAGCACAAGCCAATACGTGACATGGCAGTGATAGCAGCCAGCTGTTCTCCACAGGGGAGCGAGGGAGCATCTGCCGTCCTCCTAGAACAGACAAGAGACATGGACAGACGAGAGCGAGCCAGAGCCCCAGCTGGGGAGCCATAAGCACAGAGGGGAAAGCAAATGCCTCTCATCAGGCCCCAATTAGCACAAGCATGATAGGAGAGGCCACTTCCCCTGCAGGATGCTGAAGGCTTGGCCCCCGGCGGGGGAGCCATAAGCACAGAGGGGAAAGCAAATGCCTCTCATCAGGCCCCAATTAGCACAAGCATGATAGGAGAGGCCACTTCCCCTGCAGGATGCTGAAGGCTTGGCCAAAGACAGCGGTGAGGAAGTGACAGTGCAAAAAGAGGGAGAGTGATAATGGAGAGGGAGAGCTGAGAGGGAGAAGGGAGCGGGAAAGATGAACAACAGGGCTAATGTACTCTAACTGAGATAAAATAAAATAACCAACCCTGTATGTCGGTAAATGCATTTCAGCCTTACCCAGAACTAAGTTTCAGTCCAACACCTTTACCAATAATCTAATAGTCCTTACCTCAAGCCATGCAGTGCTAAACCAGGGATGAATAGCTATGACTTGCTGGCAAAGAAAGCAAAACCTTGCTGCTGTTGTGCTGGGGGGGCG
>NW_010401885.1:0-503 GCF_000710305.1 Buceros rhinoceros silvestris
AATGCCCCCCTTCTCAAACCGCGACAGGTATTGAAAGCAGCTCAGAAAGGGAGCCAGACACAGAGAGCCAGCAGTAAAAAAAAAAAAAAACTAAACCCAAGAATTTCACAACATATTTCCCTATATTTTGTATATCCCGTGGGCTAAATCTTTATAAATGGAAATTGATTTTATTTTGGTTTTAAACTCAGAAGTGATAGGGATGTGTTACCTTGACCATACTGAGAAATACGGGGCAGCATGGAGACTTTGTTCTGTCCAATGCGCTTGCTGACCGTAGAGGCTGGGCAGGTTGGGCCTGTTCTCCTGTTCCTGGGCTGTTTCCGAGCCCTCTGGAATGGGGAAGGACAGTCCAGGTGTGGAGAAGGGCTGAGTGATGAGGACCGCTAGGTCAATTCCGTGATCATCCTGTTAATTAGAACAGTCAAAAGCAAGGCCATGTGGAGTCTTCTCCAGAAGCTATACCCTCGGTACGGCTGGCGGCCCGGCGGCGGGGGGGGGGG
>NW_010401885.1:594-8978 GCF_000710305.1 Buceros rhinoceros silvestris
GCGGCGGGGGGGTATATCAGGGCAGTTCCCACTTTCTTGCATTTCCCGTTCGGTTTGGGGGATCTCCCTGCTCGGTTTCGCTGAGCTTTGTGCAGTAATGTTCCTGCTGGCAGTCATGAGACGCAGCTCTGAGTCAGTTTATCACGCTTAGCATTTTCAACGCCGTGGTTACAATTAGAATTAGTTTCTGTATTGCCTGTTGAGGACAGAGTCAGTGTTTAGCTTGAACAGATACTTTACATGAACTATATTTTTTCTGATTAGTTGTCTTATGCAGGACCTTTTGCTAATCTGGGTGTAGTGAAAATACAGATTTACTGCTGGACTGTAATAAAGGTCATTGTAGTGTCATGTTAGGATTTCATGTAAATATTTTTTTCTTTATTATTCTGGCAAGCAAAAATTAATTAAAGATTTACGAATCAACATGCAGCAAATAATTCTCTGAAATTCTGCAGGCTACTGGCTTCATTGCAAATGTTAATATTTCCTTGGAGGTCGTGAAGGGTAGCTGGCAGTAATGCAGGATTAAGCACACGCTGCCCACTGCTTAGGAGGGAAGAATTCAGCAAGTCTATAGGTAGACGGCAGGGACTGCCTCCAACAGGCCGTGCAGGATAGGATGGCTTGTTCCAGATCCCGTTCTGCACTGTGCGCACTGGACACGTTGGGTGACTGCTAGAGAAGGATCAGACTAATAAAGCCTGAGAGCCGGGAATGTCGTGCCTGAACCCTGAAGTAATGGAGCGTGTGGACACCAAATACAAGGAAATGTGCTCAGAAATAAGTGAGAAATGGGGTTGGCTGGGTCAGCGTTGTGTTGCGTATGTGGGTGTCCCCTCAACGTTACCAAGAGGGTTGTAACTGAACCCAGTGCTGACTTAGTTCTCCCTCTGTTCACTGAATGTGATTGCTGTCACCTTAACGTTTCCAGCCAGAAGAGGCCTCCTCGTTAGATACCTCTTCTCTCACTTCCTGCACTCGATGAGAGGCTTTACATCTTTTCCTTTTATTTTCCCGGACTGCAGAACGTAGAAATTAATGGCATAGTTACATTGACTTGGGTGGTAAGAATTTTCTCCTGAATAGGTCAAAGGGAAGACCTGGAGAAGCTTCTGCCTTCTTATCCCAGTAGTCCAGTGGTGTTTTCTAGGGTGACTGCCAGTTCAAAGCTGTGGCTTAGGAACTCGTGTGTAGTTTTGCTGAAGAGAACTGAGGACGAATTGTGTGATTTGATATGGAGGAGCCACACGGGGAGGTTCGTGTGTCAGACACTTCCTCACAAGTGCTTGATTTGTTTTATCCTGTACGATGGAGTGGCCCCTACCATTGTACTTTAGCCAGTAGTCTTTTTCTCTTCTGCTCATAAACGCTGGGTAGCTCCAAGAAGCTTAAAAACCTTAACAGAGGGTCCTTGCATAGGTTTCTCCTGAACTCACATAGCTCTCTCCAATACTCAAATTTTCCAGCAGTTAATCTGTATTTCAAAAATAGAAAATGAAAACATTATATCATATTTTATGTGAAAAATGTGCACTTTATTAAACTGGTAAATATTTATTAATAATATTAGAATTCATCTTTAAATTAGACATTTCATGAATTACCTTGCCTTGGAGCTATAAAAAGTTTATTGCAGCAATAAAAAAAATGTAAAGGAGGCATTTTGACTATGAAATTTCATTTCATGGTCAATTGAATTTACTATATCTGAAGGAACTAAAGATGGGGTTGTAAAATAATTATGATGTTCGTATACGCTTACAGAACAATGTTCTTATCCAGCGATACTAGGGTAGTGTTATTTAAAGGCTGTATTAACAGTGTATTGCTAGTCACTACAGCTTCTTTAGCTGAATACAAACTTAAATTATTTTAGTGTGACCTGCACTGAGTTTATTGGTTATCTCGTGAAGCATTAGGGAGCTTTACTGTAAGCAGTATTTAATTTAGATAAATGTAGTCCTACCCTGTTGAAAAGTCCAGTAGAAGAATTTCACCTTGAAGAAATGTCATGAGGTTTTAAATCACAAATGTTGAAAAAATAAAATGGGCTTGGACAGAATTATGATTAATACTGTGTGTCTTTGTCTTTTTTTCTATGTACTACCTGACATGTTCACCTATAAACTCGACTGCAGTATCGCCAGAGGCATGGTTAAAAATAGGTTATGTCAAGGTTTTCTTATGTCTCCCTTAGGGTATGGAGTTGGTTAGCTTCCTCGTAATACTTCTACGAGTAGCTCACGTATTTCCCACAGGAAAACCAAAATAAAAAAAAGAGAAAGAATTCTCTTTTTAACATAATCTTTGTGTATTATTATATTGAAAAAATCATTCACAGTGCAAGGAAGATATTTATTCTCAGCACTAATGTGGGCTAGCAATTATTAAAATATTGTATTAATTAACAATTGTTCATGCTATTAAGATATACGTACTGTGGAAAGAATGACAATTTGCCCCAATGCTGATTAACTTCATTATTAGTGGCAATAAATACCACACATTTATCTTCCTTAACAGCATTTTTCTACACATAAGAGGAGATACACAAAGAGGAGATAAAATGGAGGCAGTTTGAATAATTTTAATATTTTAATAATATGCAAATAAAATCAAATATGAGTCACTGAGAAATGGAATGTTGATATACATTTGGCTTCAAAGAATACATGGATTTACATGATGCAAATATTATCCCTATAAATACTTGAATATAAATAAGTAGAAATCAACTGCGATAGCGTCATTAAAAATCACCCCCCAATATTTTATATTAATGCTCTAGTTTTTGTTGAGCAGCCCATAGAAAAATTATTTTAATCTGCAAACTGTGGCAATTCTATAAAACTACAACTTGTGCTCCCGAGGGTTCCTTTTTTTAACACCTCTCTATAATCTGCCCAGCCTGCTGAGTAGCATTGACATCAGTAGTACATCAATTTCAGAAAGTGGATTATTTTTACTAGACAGCTATTGTGACATATTGGGTCAGTCATAAATGAAAGATATTCATGCAAGCATGCAATACTTGTAATGAAGTCTCACTCTGACCTTCTGTATGATTGATTCTGTAATTTAGTTTTCTCAGGCAGTGCCTGAAATGAAATGAAATCATGTTGAACAAGTTTTGAATACCCACAGTGCACCAGGAGAAGAAAAATCTGCAGCCCCAGAGGCTTGAGAGAGCGCAGCTGAACGATTTATCTCCATGCTATTATACCCTTTGCCAGCATTCAACATTTTTTTTTTTTTTTTTTTTCTTATTTGGCTTAAGTACTTAATTCTGCAGGTAGCTGTAAATGGGAAAATAAAATGCTGTTCAGATTTAAAATGACAGGACAGGAGTATGTGCAGGGGACTGATAAAATATCTTGAATAGAACTGACCTTTCATGTAGCTGAAAGTTACTGGGGGATTCATCCTCATAATTACCATATAGATTATTTTTATTTCTTTCCTGCAATGAAACATTTCAGAGAGCAGTAGTGCTGATTGAATGAAAATTGAACTTGTTAACATTCTTTTCAGCTTAGCCTGTTGTACATAACAGAAGGTTAGCTTTGATGAATTTCAAAATTCTCTTTCTGATATCTAAGAAACAGACAGTAAAATAATTGTCTCTTTTCAGTCTGATTTTTTCTTTTATTCAAAACAGATGTTACAAAACCAGACTGTTAATTTTACATATGTTGCTCCCTGTACTACTTATGCTGCTAGGGAAAATGTGTTTCCTCTTTGATGAAGATTTGAACCTGTTTATATTTTATAATTGTTGGACTGCTGTCAGTGCATTCAGGATTCTGCGCAGATAAGACTAATTCATGGTGGAATTTGCTCATCTTTAATTACATTACTCCTTAGCAGCGACACTGTGCGCAAATCAAAGACGTGATGGTGACTGTGGCTTTTTTTTCAAGAAGAGACTTTTAAAATAAACAGTTCAATGATGTGGGTTTAAAGAGCTGAGTTGCAAATTTGAGCTTATTAAAGGCTGCATGCAACAGAAATATTATTAATGTTTCAGAACAGTGGTGCCTTTTACTTAAAGGTCTAAATCTTTTTTACTAATTTCAATTCCCAAATTACTAAGTAACTTTAAATGAATAGATTAACAGAAGATCACAACAATAAAAGCTAAAACAGTTGCTTTAAAATTAGCAAAAGACAGTTATTTCACTACTCAACTGACTGCGTGCCTCTAATTTATATGTTTAATTTTCCTTTACAAAGAACCTTATTTGTAAATCTTTTTTTTTTTGCACAGCCTGTAATCTCCTATCTAGAGAGAATGCAGTAGGTTTTCAATTAATACAATGTTATAACAACATTGTTTAATGTGTTGCAGATGAAACAGTGACTTCATGGGTCATTAATGTGTTTAACGCCTGGAACGGTCTGTTAAAACAGGACCTTGTTATTGTTATGAACATGTTTATTGTCATCTTTGATACCAAACATACAGCTCATTCCGGAAGGATACTGTTGTTTGTTCTGAGGAATAGCAACTGTTCTTGCTAGAGACAGGGATTATCTTCAGAGTTTTCCTATTTCTGCTTTCTCTTTGATTACTCTGGTGAGTTACTAAACTCAGATTTTAAATCAGCAGTGTTAATCTGGTTTGTATTGGACTTTCTCACCAAAAATGGTAGCTGCATCACCAACTGTTTCTAATAATTTGTGGTACAAAGAAAAATTTACCTCAAAATTAGGTAATATCAAATGGAATGATGCTCTGGTGGCTCAGGTTAGTGACGTTTGGCCACATACAGAACCTTTCAGAGGGTGGCGGGCACTTTTTAAAACTCAACCTTTAGGACTCAGTTGGGATTTTGCAGCTCCTGTGCCCACTATCAGCTCGGCGTGGGGACAGTGGGTTCTGCCCACAGATCTGGGCTGAACTTCCAAGTCTTTTTGGAATCTTTTTGTTTGTTTGTTGGTGTATAGTTAAGTATTTTATTTATGCCTAATGACCTAGTTGTGCATTTTTTAGTTACTTTTCAGAGAGTGAGTGTGCACAGCTCATGGGCCCCTGGGGAAGAAGGACAAAGGGCTGAGAGCCCTGGAGACAACGGACCGCAGTGGCTTCTGCACAGAAGCTACCTGCTATGAGTTTAACATGGTATGAAGAGAGTGCTTGCCTGATGATGTACTAGATAATAGGGTCTTAATAGTGTGTGGATTTTCATGTTCTCCATGATGTTATATACTCAGTCATTTTCTGAGAGACAGGCCCTTCCCTCCTTTCTCATCAGTACAGGCACAATGGGCCATCTGTTAATGAGCTGTTATGGCTGAAGAAGGAAACCTATTCTGGTGTTCCTTTAAAAAATAGGCAACTCATCATAACCGCAAGAAAGGATCTGTCCATAGGAAACAAAGTGGCAGCAGATGCCAAAAACACCTATCTGAATAGCAGCTGAAAGAAGGAATTAAAAGATGGTGCCAGTAGGTTATTACCTATGGAGGGACTTCTGCACAAAACAGAAACACAATAACATTGGCAGAACAGGCTGGGAAAAAAGACTGTGTCTATTTTGTGTTAATAATGCCTGAATCAAGATCCATCAGCTCCAGAAAATATGGCGAGTTGCAATATGAATATGTGGAAAATGAGACACCCCACTGGGAAAGCTGTCAGAATTTGGAGCGAAAGCTGAATCTCTGGTATTCCTAAGAACTGAGCTCACAAGGAACGCAGGCATGTATGACCGTGGAGACCAGCTGTGCATTAAGCCTGGGCTGTGTCTTTAAACTATTCTGCCTTCTGAGTTTAAACTCTACAATCAGGTGCTGCTTTCTTAAGCCAGCCAGATGAGGCAGATGCTGCAGCTGGTCTGGATATGTTGTACTTGGCCAAAGGCTTTGTTAGGTCCAGCCACCCTCATTCTTGGGTCATTTGAAAGCTTCCTTAGAAATTCCTGCTATTCTCTGCTGCTGCCACCTGTGTTTTCCCTTGGACAGCTTACCCAATAATCATCTTCCACTTCAAGTTCCCAAGCTATCAAGAAATGCCAAGTCTCTGAGAGTTTTAAATTATTATATGTTTTCAGGAAATAAAATACCTGGCTCTGGTAATACAAAAGGTAGTGAGAACTACTTTTCTGATTGGCTTTAAAAATCAACAACAATCTATCAAAGAAAGCCCAGCCAAGAAACCCCGGCTCCCGGGCCAAACACAAAGTAAAAATGTCCTCCCCTCCCCTAGAACATAGCTACCAACACTTGCAGCATGTTTTAAACAAACAAATGCCATGTCACCCCCAAGTCTGTCCCCTCCAATTCCTCGCACAGTTTTTGTTACCCTTGATACCGTTTGTTAGTTGTCATGCTTTCTTGCTGTCTCTCCCCATGTTGCTTACTGCGTAAGGACCTTTGAAATCTACCTTTGATTTGGTAGCTGAGGCACCTGAAGTGGCAGAGGTTGTAACAAATCTGCTAACAGCATTGATCTGACATTCTGGGACTTAATTTTAACTATCCAGGGTTTGTTTGCAATGTGCCTGTGCTGTTTGCATACAGCAGACCTAAGCTTGTACTGCTAATTTGGAGAGAAACTCCTCATGCCAACAGACTCATGAGATCAGAGCCCAGATCTGTGATTTGAGTCACACATGTATTGTGATCGTGCTGTTGGGTACCTTGTCCAAAAGGAGTGTGATTCAATATGCTTTAAAGTATGGTAGATGTTTGGGAAGAGGAGAGATGAGAATCTGTTTTTAAATGCCGCTACAAAATGGTGTAAAAACTAAACTATAAAGAAGTTGTGAATTAGGTGATACTAAAGCATCAGTCGCAGTCACTGTGGATGGGTGGAGGCCATCGCTGTGGATGGGTGCTGTCCATCTGCAAGAGCAGAAGCCTTTCCAGAGAAGGACACGATAGCAACCAAGGCAGCCAAGAAGCACTATCCCTTCAGCCTACTTTGGTGACTGCATGAGGAACCTGTGGGTCACAGAAAAGCAAATGAGTAAAAACAGAGTTCCCAAACAGCAAACGCTTCATGCTAGTATGGTAGGGCATCTGGGGCAAGAATTACAACAATTTCAGAGAAAAGTCTTTGCCTCTTAGTTTGGTAGTTGTGTCATTTTTGCCTGGCTTTGAGTATTTCTTCACCAAGTAATGCATGCTGTCAGTGAGCTGGTACCAGTAGAGGCCATGGAGCGGTGTTGCAGAGGTGCCTGCTCCTGGCACCCAGAGCAGTGCTGGTTTGCCAGGTGCCCCAGTTGGTTGGCCCTGTCCCTTGGCACCTCTGTGCTCGGAATCGTGTCTCTGAAGTGGTGCTGAAGCGTCTGGTGTCAGTGTGCTCCCACTGCCTAACCTCGGAATGTGGTTCCATAGAAGAAATTGTTTTAACTTATGATTTGGTGGTCGTGTCACAGCGCTCTTGCCACCTCCTGTAACAGGTCAGGCTGCCTGCTCTGAAGGAAGCTGATCACTGCACAGGGGAGCATGAGGACCACTAGCCATGCGAGGGGTCATTGCAAACATGGTTGCAGGTCAGACCCCAAAGAAAAGCAATGAACAGTAAATCAGACAGATTCCAAAAAAACCTGTTAAACTAACTTGGAGGATGGAGCCATATAAGAAAATTCTATCGTATAGCAGGAGATGAATTTCTAGAGACATCTGAGATCCCCAGAACAAGACGAGATGGTTGCTGAGCTTTGAGGAATAAATTGGTGAGCTCTCATGTTTGGGTGGTTTTTTTGGTTGGTTGGGTTTTGGTTTTGTTTTGTTTTTTCTCTTTGTGTCCCTGCTCTGGCTTATGCACTCTATGTGAAGAGAAAAGAGTAATTTCTGATGTAATGGAAGGGGGGCAGCCCACAGACCAAGAAATTGCATATGTTTCCTGTTCCGAGCAGCAGAATGTGCTTAAGCCCTGTCACCAGCCAATCTTTTAGGTCCAGCTGCAGACATAGTTTTTTTCCAAACCAACATGTACTGTTTTTTGTAGCCTTTATTTGGGAATTAAATTAGGTAAGAGTTCCTTTTCTGTAGAGACATGAAGCAAAACGCGGGTTTTCTCATTGCCAGAGAAAAGAAGCTGTAGTGGATCTTCTGATAACTGCAGTTTGACAGATCTATTACTGCTGCCAGGCCCTGAGGAGGGGAGAGGAAGGACACTGCTTCAGTGGTGGCAGTACCAAGTGCAACTGCTTTGTATTCTATTAAGTGAGGATTTAATCTCTGACAGAGAAAAGCATCCTGTTAGTTTGATTTGTTTTGATTGGCAGTGAATTCCAATCTTGTAAAAATTTAGATTAATGGATTCTTTTATCTATACTTTGTGGAGAAAAAGAATATTGAGGATTTCTTCTATAGATATGCTGACTTGCCCAAAAGTAAAGGGAGTAATCTACAAACAGGGACAACTGAGG